>NC_067398.1:651315155-651332547 GCF_016432865.1 Antechinus flavipes
TACCTTCTCAGCAACTTATAATTTTAAAGCTTTCTAGGAAACAGACAATGACTTGCCCAGGATCACACGTTTAGTGTGAGAGGCAATGTTGAACCCAGGTGCTTTAGCTTTGAGGTCAACTCTCTAGCTCTTTAGACATGCTGTCTCTAGTTAGTTTTTTTTTTTTTCTTTTAAGTCTTTATATAAATAGTCAGCTTATTGAAGGGTCACAAATTTGAGACTTCTTTCAAACTCAAACATGGGTATTGATAATTTTCGAGGTGCCCAAATATGGCTGTAAAGGAAGCAGAAGAAGATGAAGAAGTTGATGAGGATATTCTTATAACAACACCACCCAAGAAAATGCTTCAGCAGAAACAAAAGAAACGGAACAAGACTACTATTTTCTGGCTTGGAGTTCCAATCAAGGTAATATTTAGAAAATTACTTTGTCTCGTTAAAGAGAATTATTATTCTAACAAGTACATAGTAGATATTAGTGGGTAAAAAGGTATCCCACCAAATTTAACCCATTTCTTTAAACCTAAGACTGATGAACTGATGAGTTATATTTTCATAGGCTACTATATTTCTGTCATTAAAATAGTGCTAGCCCATGGCTTTTCCATCCTCCAAAGTTTTATCACTTGGCTATCAGCCAGTGATACTCATTGCTAGTTGACAAAAATGGAGATAATCCTTGTGCTATCTCTCATAGGATTATTAAGGAAAATATTTTATATACATTAAGCTGACATGTACATGATGGGGAGAAGGGTGTACAGCAAGAGATCAATTGGTCATTGATACCTTTTTTGAAATCAAATTTCTTATTTCAAACAAAATGAGCAACCATAGAAATGAAATGGCATAAGAGGATCTGATGACATAAAAAGCCAGAAAACTTCAAACTCTCCAGATTTCCTCCCACAAACAAAACAAAAGTGTACCTCATGGCAAACATAGATCAATGAAAAACAAATAATACTTGTATGAAATGGGACCAAGATTTAATCTGGTGTGACGTGTAAGCATCTCCAAGCTAGCTCTGAAGAAACATCAATGGGGAGAGCTCTGGGGCTAGTTTAATTTGGGAGTATCCTCAGCCTGAACTATGGGAATTTTTGCCTCCTAGACTGTGTGGGGAGTCTCGGGTCTGAGTTTGAGAACTTCTGCTGATTAGGAATGCCAGCTCTGGCTGTGTTACTGAGACTTGACTCTGGGCAAGAAAAAACCCAGCATAGCTGGTGAATGCAGAAACAGTGGGACAGGGACACTGCAAGCACTTACAGAAAGGTGAAGATCTTGGTTTGAGGTTCTAGGTCAGATGGGAGAGCTGAATAATTTGACCAACTAAAAGTGATCAAAAGCTATGATGGGAGAAGGGAGGAGAACCTTGACACGATAATACAAGAAATAATCAAAGAAAATGTCCTGAAGTGATGAAACAAGAAGGGGAAAGTAGAAATAGAAAAAATCCATTAGCCATTGCCTCAAAAACAAAACAAAACAAAAACAATTCAAATATATAAGATTGACACTAGTAATTGGGTACTCCAAAAGAAAGATTGGGGCAGAGCTGAGTAAGAGCTGATTTTTTTTTTTTTTTTTGATTCTTGTTTGTTCGTTTTTTAAACGGACTATTTAGGAAAAGGTAAAAATAATAATTATCCTATATGAATTAGGTGTAGAAGAACTGACAGAGGTATTAGATGAGGAAGGAGTGCTGGTAGTTATGAAAAACTGCTCGCATTGGAAATAGTTTAAGGATAAAAAAGGAAGAAAAGTGGGGGGAGTAAAGCTAAGGGAGGGATCCATGGGTGTGGGAAGCTTAAGTAATAAGGCAAGTTAAGGAGTAGAACTCAAAGTACCAAAGTTAGCAGGGATAAGAAATAGATATATACGAACACAATAAGGATCAGGAGTAGAATTTGGTAAGGCTAGTAATCATTGATCTCATAGTTAAATTTAAAGATTCAATCAAGAGAATCTACATTGTCTGCCACATTAATATTGTTTTCGATGCATGTGTATAGGTATACATGTATTTGTATATGTAAGTAGCCAGAAAGCATCAATTATAGTTTTCTGGGTTGCCAAATTAGATTTTAAAACATGGACAAGGGTTTGTTTTGCTTTTTTTTCCCCCTCATTTAAAAAATGAACTCTTCATTCCATAACCTCTGGGTCATCTGCATCAGTTGGCAGTGTATTAATGTACTTGGTTTAGTGCCAGACTTCCCTTGGATACTCAATTATTTGTTTAATGAAGGTTACTTCAAAAATATGCCCTTTGTTTCCCTTTTGTTTAGGGGAAGAAAGGGTACAAAGTCTTTATATTTTATGTACAGCTGGGGAGGAAAAGTACTTATCTTTTCTTAGAACTCAACCTAATTCATTTTAAAAATAGGTCTGTTGCTTTTTTTTTTTTTTTTTTTTGGTCTGGCAATTAATATCATGAGCCTTTTAAATTGAAAAGGACAGCTATAAATTTACCACTTGTGTGAAAGATGGGAAAACATGCTCTAACTTGTAGAATAAGGAGCAGAGTTCTTAAAACTTTCTACTGAATTAATTCAAAATTGCCTATCTTGTGCTATTGTTTTACAGGATGGAGAAAGAAATTATTATAAGGAAGTGTCCATTAACTCTGAAAAACTAGAAGTAGGAGATTGTGTAGCCATCAGTCCTGATGACCCTACTAAACCACTATGGTTAGCTAGGTTTGTATCCTATGTCTCATCTCTAATTTTTTTTCTCCCCTTTCTGTGTATTCCTCATTTCAATGTGTTTAGACATATTTCTCGGGGTCAGGGAAGCATTCAAATAGCCTTTTAAAAAACCATTATTTGACTAATTCTTCACTGGGGAATATTTATTAGATTTTATTTGTTGGATCCCTACATGATTATCAAACGATTATAAAATACTTGATGAAAGATGTTTATTCCCTTCTTATATTAGTAATTTTGACTTTGTGGTTCAGAAGATTTTTCATTTTCATATAGTCAAATTTGTCTAATCAATCTTTGAGATTGCTTAACTTGGAACCCTTCCCCATCCATTAAAAGAATACTGGTTGTAGTATGTTGGCACAGCCCACTCATGAGCAATTCATTCTCTTTAAATCATCTTTTATCTTCTAAAAAGTTTTATTTAACTTTTTTTTCACATCATAGTTATCTCCAGAGTCTCTTCCTAGAAAGCCATCTCAAATAACAAATAGTATCTTTTAAAGACAAAAAGACAGGATTAAAAAAAAAAAACTATTTTCAATGTTCATGTAGCATATCTATTTAGTTGCGGTATAAAATATTGCCTAAGCATAATTTTTGCTAAACTACTTTATAGTTTTAATAGTACTTCTTGTTAACTAAGGAATTCTTCCCCAAGAAATATTTCTGTTTTATTAAGGTTATTGAGTTGGATTGATTCTTTCTTGTTTAGATTCTTGGACTGAACTTTTTTTTTTTTTTTTAAAGAAAACTGGTACCAAATAGTTTACTGCTTTATTAAATAACTAGAAATCTGGAAGCATTTTCCACCTTCACCAGCATCTATGGTATTTTTTTTGACACAATAGGAATGATTTTTGTCTAATCAAAGAATGTTTCCTTGGTAATTTAGTATGACTAAATCCATAAATCTAGGAAGCATGACCATTTATAATATTTTGGTACAGTTCAACCATGAGCAATGCATTCTCTTTAAGTCATCTTTTATCTTTTAAAAATAAGTTTTTATTGATTTTTTAAAAAAATATCTCCAGTCTCTTCCCAGAGAGCCATCTCAAATTACAAATAGTATTTAAGGCAAAAGAAAATCGACACAACTAATCAATAAATTGAAAAACTGTAAAAACATGTCCAATGTATAACACCTGTAGGTCTCCTACCTCTATGAAAAGATGAGTTAGTGGTATTTTTTCATACCTCTTCATTCAAGTCATACTTGGTCTTTATAATTGTTACATTAACTTATTTTTGTGTGTGGTTGTTCTTTATACTTGCATAGTTATAATTATTCTATATTTTCTTGCCTCTGATTACTTCAATCTGTATCAGGTCATGTATATCTTTCCATGCTTCTGTTTTCATCATACACATCACTTATGGCACAGTAACATACAATTACATTCATATACCACACACACACACACACACACACACACACACACACACACACACATATATATTTTAGCCCTTCAACTGAAGGGCTTCTATTGTTTTCAATTCACTTTTTTTATTATAGCTTTTTATTTACAAGATACATGCATAGGTAATTTTTCAGCATTGATAATTGCAAAACCTTTTGTTCCATCAATTCACTTTTATCACAAAGTGTTGATATAAATATTTTGGTCTATATGGGGATTTTCTTATTAATGACTTCCTTGGGGAATAAGTATAGTAGTAGAATCTCTGGTTCAAAGGATAATTTAAATTCCATAATTCTAAATTCTTTTCTATAAGCTATAAAATTTCACAGTTCCACCAAAAAAATGTTAGTGTAGTTAGCATTCCACCATTCTTCTTATCTCTAAAGGAATTCTTTAAAAAAAATCAAATATCCTGATATTTCACCTCATAGCCTGTAAACTGGTAAAGAATATGAAAATATATGCATATGGTTTTTGTGTGTGTGTGTGTGTGTGTGTATTTGTATTATATATAATTGCATTTTTAAGCCTTCATTGACTTAGGACTTATCTGAGAATCCATCTACTATCAGACCAACTACAAAATATACAAGTTATCTTCTTTTACTTCTTCCTGGATTCTGATTTGCTATATAGAAACACAGTATTTGGTGGTGATGGTGGTTTGGTAGCCTTTTTTTTTTTTTTTTTTGTTTGTTTCCTAGCTGACTTGGGGAGTACCTATGGAAATTACATCAGCAATTAGAGATCATTGTCTCTTCTTTTTCTATATTTATACCTTTATTTCTCACTTACTGTCAAGAATTATGTCAAGTGGGAAAAGAGAAGGCTTTGCTTTAAAAAAAACATAGTATGCTAAATTAAAGATCTGACTTTCTCTTTCTGATTCTAGAATCACTGCATTGTGGGAAGATAACAATGGACAGATGTTTCATGCTCACTGGTTCTGTTCTGGGAATGATACTGTTCTTGGGGCAACATCAGACCCTTTAGAACTCTTTTTGGTAGATGAATGTGAAGACATGGAGCTTTCTTACATCCATAGCAAAGTGAATGTTATTTATAAAGCTCCCTCAGAAAACTGGTCTATGGAGGTAAGTATAAAACTTAGAATTTTTTTTTAAATACCAAAGCTGGCAAGAGTGGCCAGAGCTAAATTACAACTCTGTAGAAGAAAAAAAACACTTTTCCCTCCTCAATTTTCTTTCTTTTTTTTTTTTATTAAAGCTTTTTATTTTCAAAGCATATGGATGGATAATTTTTCTACATTGACCCTTGCATAACTGTTCCAAATTTTCCTCTCCTTCCCCCCCCAGATGGCAAGCAACCCAATATATTATACATTTTAAAGTATGTTAAATCCTATATGTGTGTGTGTGTGTGTGTGTGTGTGTGTATACACATACATATACATTTATACAGCTATCTTATTGCATAAGAAAAATCAGATCTAAAAGGAAAGAAAATGAGTAAGGAAATGCAAGCAAACAACAACAAAGAATGAGAATGTTATGTTGTTTCTACAATCTTCTCTGGGTATAGATGACTCTCTTCATCATAAGTTTTCTCCTTAATTTTCAAAGGGGGGCTCAGATGTAGAACCCAAAATGGTTGAAGATGATGGCAGAACCTATTTCTACCAGTTCTGGTATGATCCAGACTATGCAAGGTTTGAGTCTCCTCCTACAATCCAGCCTACAGAGAATAACAAATATAAGTGAGTATACCAGAATAAATATTCACATTGTTGTCTAGTCCACTTCCAGTTCATTCAGGGGCTTCTCTCTCCAACCCCACTGTGGGGCTTATTGTTGGTAAATTGCAAAGGGCAATTGATAACTGCTACAAAAAAGAATCTATAAATGTGGGTTCTACTACTATTCATGAGCCAACATCCAGCATACTTTTCCCCCTAACCTCAAATTGATTGTTAGCCAGACAAATTAGCATTTAGGAGATATTTGTTCAGTTGTTTTAATGAGTTCCAACCCTTCATAACCCTTTTTGGTCTTTTTCTTGGCAAAGATATGGCAAAATGGCTGGCCATTTCCTTCTCCAGCTTATTTTACAAATGAGGAAAGAGGCAAATGGGGTTAAGTGACACAGCTAAGGAAGTGTCTGAGGCCAGATTTGAACTTAGACTTTCTTGATTGTAGGTCCTGGGCTTTATCTACTGTACCACTCAGGTGCTGATGTGGTATAATTAGAACAGTTTTTATTTTTAAAAATTCCCCTAAATGATCTGGGATCCTCTTCCATAAGCAAATCCCAGACCCTAAGCTATTTCTTAGTCTTATCCAGGGAACTGCTCAACCCCTGGGTTGGTCTGCTGTTGGAATAGCTGATTACAAACTGGTTTGCTTTTATTGAAGTACCACAGAGAGAGATTGAACCTTCTTCAGACTGAAGAGATTTCCATGTATCATAATTCTTACATTTAATGATCAATTTTACAGTTGATTCAATAGACTGCTTTATTTACATCTTTGATTCTACAATTAGAAGCATTCTATTAAAGTATCAGCTAGAACATTTTTGTTAGTGATATTAATTGGGTATGAAATGAGAGTATAAAGTTTTATTTACAGATATGCTCATTCTTACTTCTCCGATTAAATCTTTAGCCTTTCTACTCAGTGTTTTTCTTCCCTCTTTCAGGTTCTGTGCAAGCTGTGCCCATCAGTCTGAAATGTCAAAAAAGAATGCCCTCAAAGTTTTAGAGCCTCTAAAAGAAGTTGATGACAAAATATTCTATAATCTGGCAATGAAAAATGGCGTCCAGTACAGGAAAGGAGACGGAGTTTTCTTATTGCCTGAGGCTTTTGGATTTCTGTTAGTATTCACTTGGTCAATTTATCTGAATATTTCTATAATCATGATGGTTAAACATTGGTTTGTAGTATCTATCTTATTAGTCATTTTAGGACTTGGTCTAGAAGATTATCTTTACATATCTTGGGCAGTTCTTATCAAATAGCCTTAATTATAATGTAAGATCAGATATATCCAAGCAGTTATCATATTCTAAAGAGTTAAAGACTATCTGGCTCCAACAAGAATTTATATAAAAGAATAATTGTGAATTTAAGCAACAGGACTAAGAACATGATCCTTTCCAAAGATGATGGGGTTGTTGGAGATCAAATGAGAAAATAATTGCAAAATGTTTAGAACAGTGCCTGGCTCGGAGTAGGTGCTACATAAATAGCAGCTATTAGAAGGAAATAACCCTTCCTAGACCACCCAGACTAGTCAAAAATACATTCATGTGTGTGAAAAAGTGCTCTGTAGCAGCTGACAACTGAAGAATCTGGGACTCGGACTCGTGTATGTAATTAGCTTCTCTAATATTGCTCCCAAAATGACAATATGCAAACGGAAGAGCTCCCTCAGCCAACATAGAGCATGTGGTCCCAGAGCTGAAGAGGTCTCATGTCATATCTATATCCAACATGTAAATGGAGGATTCTAAGGGAAGGATCCTTTTAGAGATCCAATACTCTGCTAGGATAGATTTTCTTTTCAAAATGAAGGAAATTTAATTTCCTTTAAGTCAGACAAAAGGTTCTTTCTGCCACGTGATGTAAGCTTCTTGAGGGCAGTCGATCTACTTTTATTTGTATTCAAAGCCTAAATTTAGCACCGTGCCTGGATAAGAGTAAATGCTTAATAAATGCTTGTGGACTGACAAAGTAAAGCTAATTAGACAGATCATGGGAATTCTTAACAAGTAACCCAAGAAAGGAAACTACTTGGGACTTTTTAAAAATTAGAATTAAGTTATCATTTGTGCCACTGAATCCAGCACACACTAAGAAGTCAAAGTACTTGTTATGAAGGTTACCTCCCCATCTCTCAAGATTCAGATCATGTCCTGATTTAACCAAAGGATCAAAGGTGTCAACTTGTTACACCAAACCTTTGAGTAGGAGTCAACACAGTCTGGGATAGCCCTCAGTGAAAGTACTGATGAGCTATTCTGACCTATAGAATGCCTTCTCTGTATGGAAGTATAAATTCTAAAGTCAGCTAATAGCCCATGAACTAAGTCTATCCAACACTTTATTGATAATTAATGATAGAAATGCTTTTGACTGCCAATAGGACAAGAGACAATTCTATCAAATTAAAAAAAAAAAACATTTTTTTCATGCTACATAAATTTTCTTATTCTCTGTAGCTTCAAACCTCCAGTTATAACCAGGAAGTTGAAAGAATCAGTGAATGAAGACCAATATCCAGAATACTATAGAAAACAATCAGATTACATTAAAGGCAGCAACCTGGATGCCCCTGAGCCATATCGTATTGGCCAAATCCAAGAAATCTTCTGTGAAAAAGAAAGTAATGGAACAGTTATCAAACTCAGAATTAACAAATTCTACAGGTAGGTAGCTGCTACAAATCTTATTTTTTTTCCAATTTAATAGATTTTTATTCTTTAGAACAAAAATTACATTTCTACTTGTTTGAGCATGGATATAGTACAATATTGTTCACTTCTCTCCCTCTGCAGCTATTTTTCCAGCTTACTTCTTGACTTAATTTTATGTTAAAGTTGGGGTCTGCTCCTGGGATAGAAGAGGCACCGTTCCAAATTTCAGGGATTTTTTGTGCTTTTTTTTTCCCCAGAGCTAATTCTGGGGGTTCTTTAAAGGTAGGATTATCTCAGGAGAGGTGTGATTACTCTTCTCTAGGACTATGCTTTGGTCTATTCTTTTCCACCCTGGAACTGTTTGTGAGTAATGCAAGTCTTGTATTCAGTGCTGACCTTTGTCAGTGTAACTTCTTCTGTCCAGTTATCTTACTCCCTTATCTGTGGGCTGACTTCCAGAAGCTGCTGCTACTGACTCAGTCTATACCCATGGCAAGTCAATGGCAGGTCATGGTGGGCCCCTATGTTTTACTCTCACTGTAGTGAGACAGATCTTTCTTGCTGACTTTCTAAGTTGTCTTGGGTTGGAAAATTGTTTCATAACATCTTTTTGTTCTGTTACCCCAGAATTTGAGGTGTTTTATTTTCCTCCCACTTAATATTTCATTTTTTCCAATTACACATAGTTTTCAATATTCATTTTGATAATATTTTGAATTCTAATTTTTTTCCTTTTACCTCCCTTTTCCCAAAGACAGCAAGCAATATGGTATAGATTATTCATATAACAATCATTTTAAACATTTCCATATTAGTCATATTCTGAAGGAAAATCAGAACAAGGGAAAAACTGAAGGGAAAAAACTCCCAAAAGTGTGAAAATATGCTTCCATCCACATTTAGTCTCTAGTTTTTTCTTTGGATGAAAATAGCTCTTCTCAACAATACAATGATTCAAGACAATTCCACTAGATTTGGGATGGAAAATGCTAAGTCCATCATAGTTAATCATGATGTATGATCAGCTCACTTCACTAAGCATCAGTTTATATGTCTTACCAAGCTTTTCTGAAATCGGTTGAGGCTTTATATATATAAATAAAAATAAAGATCAAGTCTCCCTCCTCTCCCCTCCCCAGATTAAGTGACTTGCTCAGATTTGAACTCTGGTCCTCTAGATTCTAGGCTTGGTGCTCTATTGCACCATCTAGCCATCCCTCATTGAGGAACTATTTTAAATTTGTTTGGAGGGGAATTTGTGAAAGCTTAGATGAATCTCTGCTTTTACTCCATATTGACTATGCCCCAAATGTTACTTTTAAACTACTACTTATTTGGCTACAAACTTGAGCCCTTCAATTTTGGAAAGCTGTGTGGATTCTTTTTTTGGATATTTAGTTGATGTCTTCATTGGTGGGTCTGAGCCACCTCCAGATGGGGCTGCTCCACCTCTAGGGAAACACACCTGGGTATGACTCCTGACATGCCCCATGCACTCTAGTGGAGCTTAGTAAGTAATAGTGCTGTTGTAGATCTTAAATTCTTTCTACTGATGCTCAAATTCTTCCTTCTCAACATCGTGCTGCTTACCCAGCCAGTTGATTATTTCATTACATTTTTCAAAGATCTTGTGTTTGTCATTATCATCAATTTTGCCTTGGAGCTTCTCGTCCTTCTACCAAAGCCTTCATATTGGAAACGGAAAATTTAAGATAATTCTTGGACTTTGTCTCCTCTGCTTCTCATCCTCAGCCTTGTATTTCTGTCTTCTGAACATATGCTCAATGTTTCTTTGCTCAGACAACCTTTGTCGATGGTAGTGGTGATGATCTTATTTCCCTTCTGTGCTTTTATCCACAGTGGAAATTGCAGCAATCTGAGGAACACCTCTGGAGGTGGGGGTGGGGATAGGAGGGGAGGGAGAAGAAACATTTCTGTGAGCTCAAAGTTGCCAAATAGGTTGTTATCCTTTGTCATTGGTCTCTCAACTTTATAAACCTGAATAAGCTTCCTAGGCTGGTTGTCTGAGTAAATGACAGGCCCACATCTGCTTGGTGAGGATGGTAATATCACATCTGATCAGAACAATTTGCTTTTATTTTAAAATCTATGATAAATTCAACAGTTAACTTAAAACAATCTTGCTTATGTTTGCTTCTGTGCATTTAAAAAAAATGCTTCAATGACTTTTTCCACCTTTTGTTATTTTTGCCTTCTCTTCTTCCTCTTACTGCCCTCCACTGGGGAACAGCTAGGGAGAACGATAATCCTTACTACATGTGCACAGTTGAGCAAAACAAATTCTTATATTGGTTGTATTTTAAAATGTTTGTTTTATTTTATACCTTGAGGCCATTATCTCTATCAGAAAGTAGCATATTTTTATCATTTGTCCTTGAATTACCTAATAAATGTGAAGGCAATAAATCCTTCATGAAGTGTTTGTTTCTTCAGGGTCAACCCTAAAAAAAAATTTGAAGTTGATAGTAGTTTTCTGTTGGCCTTTCCCTCTTTTCCCCATCTTTTAAAAATAACAAAATCCAATTGGGCTCTAGTATTCTCATACTTTCTGCTCAGGGCTATCTATTGTAATACCCAACTAGGCCCTGGACTTCAGGGCCTCTCATTAATTGCCTCATTCCTTGTTCTAACTTCACATGTGGGCACACAATCCTCCCTCTTGCCATATGCATCTCATTTCAACATCAGACCTACCTAGCAGCTAATACAAAAGGATCTGTTCTCATGGCTGAGATTAGCTTTTCCTAGGTAATTTACCTTTTCAATGGGGCATCCTGAAATAAATCCCTTCCAAGGAACAAATGGTGGGTAAAGGATTGAGTCCATAGCTGGAGTCAGTAGAGATTGGAGGCAGGTTGGGTTTTATGGTACTATCTCCCACTCATCGCCCCCAGATACACAAAATAATATATAGAGCTGTCTACTTCCTCTAGCAGTGTCTTAACAATAAGGACTTCATCTCTTACAGACCAGAGAATACCCACAAATATCCCACAAACAAGTATCTTGAGGACATCAACCTATTATACTGGAGCTATGAAGAAGCTGTTGTGAATTTTGAAGATGTGCAAGGGCGCTGTGTTGTAAAGTATTATGAAATGACAGACCCCGTTGAGAAATATTGTCTTGGTGACAAGGAACACTTTTATTTCCAAGAGGTGATCCTTTCTATAGATTGATGACTTCTTTGGGATCAAGCTGAGTAACAAGAAGGAGATAGGAAGTGTAATTGAATGATAGAAGTAGGATTTAAGATGAGCTTCTCCATAGCAGCTTTCAGGTGACTGGCTGGTCTAGTGGAGAGAACTCTAGACCTGGAGTCAGGAACACCCAAGGTCAAAATTTGGCTATAGACACTTTCTTAATTGACTTGGATAAAGGCATAGGAGGCAGGTGTAGCAGAACAAGTGACTACACCTGCTACTTCACTCAAATTTGTGTCTTCTCCAGAGTTAAACTAAACTTGATTCAGCTGATTTTATTAACAAGAAATAAGTTCAAATGTGGGACTAAAACTTTTTTCAGTCCAAGTATACATGATAGGGGAGTTATAAGTAAGAGCTTCTTGGCTCTCCTATTTCATCCTTGAAATATCAAGATTATAATCCTCTCTAAACCACAAGTTTTTCCACAAGAATTTCTAATATGAACTTCCAGTTAACATTCTCTTTTGATCTGGATGGAGTCTGTTTCAATGGGGTACTTATAATTGTGTTTAGATCTCATTCATTCTTTTCATTTAAGTGTCTTCTCTTAGTGATAGTGACAAGCTGGTGCTAATCTGGCTAGAAGAGGGTGAGGAGGTAGAGAGAATTGGACAAGCTCATACTTCTCATACATAGGAATATTAGGTTGGTTCTACTTGGTCTGGGCAGCTCCACAGGGGGTGGGGCAGAATGCAAGTCAACAGGAAAGTTGCAGAGAGGTAGAAAGTTTATATCTAGCTCAAATCTACAGCATAAGTGATATGGTGGATAGAGCATTGGATGAGGAATCAATAATACCTATTGTCAAATCTGACCTCTGGTATTTGTGAGCTGTGTGACCCTGGGCGAGCCCTGATAAATGTCTATTTCCTTATTTGTAAAATTGAGAACACCTACTTTTCTCTTTATTTTTTAATAATAGTTCTTAATTTTTAAAAATACCAGTAAATCTTTTCTACAATGAATCAATTCGGGTCAATTACAATAGACTTGTGATGGAGAAAGCCATCTGCACTCAGAGAGGACTATAGGGACTGAATGTGGATCACAATATAATATTTTTACCTTTTTTGTTTGCTTGCTTTTCCCCCCTTTTTTCCTTTTTGATCGGATTTCTCATGCAGCATGATAAATATGGAAGTATGTATAGAAGAATTGCTCATGTTTGGCATATGTGGTAAGGAAGTGGGTAGGAGAGAAATTTGGAACACTAGGTTTTGCGGGTGTGAATGTTGAGAACTGTCTTTGCATGTATTTTGAAAATAAAAAGCTATTTTTAAATACATGCAAAGATAGTTTCCAACATTCATCCTTGCAAAACCTTGTGTTCCAAGTTTTTTCCCCTCTCTTCCCACCTATCCCCTCCCCCAGACAGCAAGTAATCCAATATAGGTTTAAAATATGCAATTCTTCTAAAGGTATTTCCACACTTATCATGCTAAACAAGAAAAATCTGATCAAAAAGAAGAAAAAATGAAAGAACAAGAAGCAAACAACAAAAGGTGGAAATATTGTGATCCATAGTCAGTCCCCATCATCCTCTCTGGATGGAGATGTCTCTCTCCATCACAAGTCTATTGGAATTGTCCTGAATCGCTTCTTTGTTGAAAAGATGAAGTACATCACAGCTAATAATCACATTATCGTATTATTGTTAATAATACCTGATTTTCAGGGTTGTTATGAGACTATTGGCAAGACTTAGCTAGCATTATAAAGTACTTTACCTTTGAATGGTAGTTAACTGCAAACCTTAGACTGTCTAGGCATTGAGGGATAGTTTTCTCCAGTCACTAGTATCTTGAGATCTCTCAGCCATCTTGTAAATGAGATTATTGGATATGCTGGACAGCAAGATCACTCTAGTGAATGGAATATACATTTTGGACCAGAGAAATCCTGGACTTATCTAATCTAATCTCATAGATAAGGAAAACTGATGCTTATTGCTTCGAGACCTTAATCAAATCAATTGATTTCTCCAAAACTCAAAGGCAGCATTGTACTCCGGATCCCCTAATTTCTTAGCCAAACCTTGTTTGTTTTTCTCACTCTTAAGTAGCATCTAAGATTTATTCAGGCTTTTATGAAGGGATGTCACTTATCTTTTGACATTTTTCCTTTCTAGATAATTAATCTTAGCTTTATACCCCTTTAGACCTATAATGCAGAAAGGAAAAGTTTTGAAGAAGTTCCAAAATATGCCCGTGGTGAAAAGGAAAAAAGAAAAGAAAAAGGTTTGTTCTATTTCTTCAACTTTGAAGACTTGCCCAAATATTGCTGTTACAGATCAAATGGTACTTGAGGTCAATTGGGAATGGGCTCTTAAGTCTAAGAAGCTTTCAGAAATAATTGCTATATTTCAACACAACCTTTTTTTTCTCTTCTGTTTTTGTCACTCTTTGAAGTAGTAAGGCACTGGCAGTTTCTTGGGATGGTGGATTCCCTGTGTTTGGTGTGACTTTGGGGTTAGTAACTGAATAAACAATGAGCATCTCCTCACCTTCAGGCAAAGGATCAGGCAGAGGCAGTGAAAAACTTATAACACTGGAACCAATTCAAGAAAAGAAAGAAGTAAATGTGCCCAAACTTCGAACTTTGGATGTGTTCTCTGGCTGTGGAGGATTGTCTGAAGGCTTTCACCAAGCAGGTAAAGACAGCAGGTTGTTGCTCCTGGATGCTCTAATTTGAACTTTTCTTTTTCTCTAAGGGTACTTGAATTCTAAAGAGATTTATCCTGCTTTAAAAATGTGCCATGCATAGCACATTCCTTAGATAATGGCTAAAATATTTTTTTTTCTCCTTTCCAGGAATATCTGAAACACTGTGGGCTATTGAAATGTGGAAACCTGCAGCCGAGGCATTCATTCTGAATAATCCTCGGACGACTGTCTTTTCAGAAGATTGTAATGTTCTCCTGAAAATGGTTATGTCTGGGGAAAAGACCAATTCTGTGGGCAAGAAGCTGCCTCAGAAAGGAGATGTGGAAATGCTTTGTGGTGGGCCACCCTGCCAAGGGTTTAGTGGAATGAACCGCTTCAACTCGCTCACTTATTCCAAGTTCAAGAACTCCCTAATTGTCTCCTTTCTCAGGTGAATGGCACTGGGAAATAATTGTCATCTTAGCTTGTAGTCTTTGCTTTCTGCTTCCTGGGGGTGGCAAGCACGGGGAGCCTCTACATTTCTAGTGAGAAAGTTCCTACTTCATCCAGTTGGCACACAGGGATTCTGCCTTTCCTCTTTCCCTATGGAAATTCATTCCAAAGGGACTTGCTTTGGCTCTTTTGTAGCAGAATTCAATGCTTATGGGTCATTCTGTCAGTCACTTCTAAAGAACTCTGATAAGTAGCTGACTTGACAATAAGGTTCTCTATGGAACTATCTTTCCTAGATTTAAAAAAAAAATGTGAAGGGTTATGGAGTTAAATAGCACTTCTTCTTTTTCCTCCACCCCATGTAACCCCTTTCAGAGAAAGAAGAACTGCCTTTTTTTCCCCTTGGCATGCCTGTCCTGCCCCTTTGGGGTCAGCTCCATGTAACTTTTTTTTTTTTTTTTGAGATTCCCTCTCTACTTTCTATACCAATGTAGGGGGGTTATGGAGTAGAGAAAATTTGAAGTCCCCTAGTTTAAAAGGACTTATCTATATTGAAACAAATTCATTAAGGTTTTGGTCTAGATCGGGGATTCTTGAGTTCTATGAACTTATTTTTGGGGGAACATACTTTAGTAATTGTTCTTTTTTTCTTTTGTACTTTTATTGAAGGTTTTTATTGTCAAAACATATGCATAGATAATTTTCAACATTCATCCTTGCAAAACCTGGTGTTCCAAAATTTTTCCCCTCCCTTTCCCCCATCCCTTCCCTAGATGGCAAGTAATCCAATATATTAATAACTATAGTTTCAATATCATTAGTTTTCTATATATATATCTTAAGGAATATCTTTAAAACACTAATCTGAGAAGAAATCTTGGGCTTTAATAAGCTAAAAGAATCCATGACACAGATTAAGAAAGTCTGGTCTAGAATAAGAGTCGAGGTACCATAGGGCTCCTTTTCCACATTCAAAAGCTTAAAATATACATGAAAACTTAGAAAACTAAAGTCTCGGTCTTTAATGAATTCTCTAAAGTCAGAATCTGTGTAGTATATTAGGCAATGATTTCCTTCACTTGGGATACAAAATTCTTGTCTTTGTCTGTTAAAGGGAAAAAAAATCATTATACAAACAACTTGGAAAATGACTTAGAGGGACAGAAATTATTAATAAAACAAAACAAAACAAAACAATGCTGCTCATTGCATGCAGCAATAAAACAGAAGGGACAAGTAGGCAAATTCAACATTGCTCCCAATGGCTTCAAGTTCTGTGACTCCCAGCTGGTTTCTGTTTATAACTGAATTTGGGAAATGGAAAAAGCTCCACCTAATATAAAGCTTAGAGTCAGGTATCCCAGAAAGTGTTTTGTGCTGCTGTGGCCACCTCTGATCTTAGACTGATTTTCTTTCCCTGCAGCATCTCTTACTTTAAAGCTGCCACTGACAGAGAACTCCATCTTCCAAGTCCACAATAGCTTTATCTTTCAAGACTGAAGGAAAATAAAACCTACAATTCCCAGGGTCTTTAGCTACTTAGACCCATCCCCTCCAGTCTGTCTTTTCTGAATGACTTTAGACTTTCTATTAAAAAATAATCTTTCTTATTTATTTCTCCCACAGCTACTGTGATTACTATAGACCTAAGTTTTTCCTACTGGAAAATGTAAGAAACTTTGTGTCATTCAAGCGTTCCATGGTCCTGAAGCTGACCCTCAGATGTCTGGTTCGAATGGGATATCAGTGCACATTTGGTATATTGCAGGTAGGTTCATACCTGGAGGTGGGGAGGAAAGGAGCAAGTAGAAGAAGGTAACCAAGGAAAATCACATTGATGCCAGTATCCCTTTTCTTTCAGTGTTGAAGGAAAAAAAACTCTTAGTATTTCAGAAAATGGACTAATTTAGATTGGAGAGCTGGAATCAACTCTATTTGATACCTATGTGACTTTGAGCAATCATTGGATCTCTTAGGGCCATCCTCATTTAGAAAATAAGAATTGTAGTCCCTGCTAGCTTTAAATCTGTCAGTGTTTCTGTATGGTTTTTCTACTACGTTTAGTTCATTCTAATCCATCAATATGAAACAAAGTTTTGGCATTGGTTTAAAATCAGATTTGTCTCCTAAGATGAAACAAAAATGAAGTAGAAATAAATGTCTTCTCTCTTGATTAATCGGTTATCAATACGTGAAGGTTACTTTTAGAATTTAAAATGTCACTTTTAGAATTGAAAGTATCTCTTATATCTTTAGATGAAAGGTTCCATTTAGTAGGTTGGCTTTTGCTTCTGATCCATAGACTTTTTTTTCATGGCTTTTATGTGGAACATGAGTGTATTGATAGCACCAGAGTCAGCCTTGTTACTATCTTAGGGAAACACTGAAGAGAAGGATATGGGGCAGAAGAAAGGAATAATAATTTTCCTGAAACTGAAAATAAAGAAGTTAATTTCTCTCTCCCGCCCCAACCCGGTGTTAGATGTTAAAAGCTTATAGTCAAATGAGATTAATCAAATCTGACATTAAATGAAATCAAATAATCAAATAACCTATG
>NC_067398.1:651333047-651408088 GCF_016432865.1 Antechinus flavipes
CATTATTTGATAAAAACTGCTGGGATAATTGGAAATTAGTATGGCAGAAATTAGGCATGGACCCACACTTAACACCATATACCAAGATAAGATCAAAATGGGTCTATGACCTAGGCATAAAGAACGAGATTATAAATAAATTAGAGGAACATAGAATAGTTTCTCTCAGACTTGTGGAGGAGAAAGAAATTTGTGACCAAAGATGAACTAGAGACCATTACTGATCACAAAATAGAAAATTTTGATTACATCAAATTAAAAAGCCTTTGTACAAATAAAACTAATGCAAAGAAGATTAGAAGGGAAGCAACAAACTGGGAAAACATTTTCACAGTTAAAGGTTCTGATAAAGGCCTCATTTCCAAAATATATAGAGAACTGACTCAAATTTATAAGAAATCAAGCCATTCTCCAATTGATAAATGGACAAAGGATATGAACAGACAATTTTCAGAGGATGAAATTGAAACTATTACCACTCATATGAAAGAGTGTTCCAAATCATTATTGATCAGAGAAATGCAAATTAAGACAACTCTGAGATACCACTACACACCTGTCAGATTGGCTAAGATGACAGGAAAAAATAATGATGAATGTTGGAGGGGATGCGGGAAAACTGGGACACTAATGCATTGTTGGTGGAGTTGTGAACGAATCCAACCATTCTGGAGAGCAATCTGTAATTATGCCCAAAAAATTATCAAATTGTGCATACCCTTTGATCCAGCAGTGTTTCTATTGGCCTTATATCCCAAAGAAATACTAAAGAAGGGAAAGGGACCTGTATGTGCCAAAATGTTTGTAGCAGCCCTGTTTGTAGTGGCTAGAAACTGGAAAATGAATGGATGCCCATCAATTGGAGAATGGCTGGGTAAATTGTGGTATATGAATGTTATGGAATATTATTGTTCTGTAAGAAATGACCAGCAGGATAAACACAGAGAGGACTGGCGAGACTTACATGAACTGATGCTAAGTGAAATGAGCAGAACCAGGAGATCATTATACACTTCGACAATGATATTGTATGAGGACATATTTTGATGGAAGTGGATTTCTTTGACAAAGAGACCTAACTGAGTTTCAATTGATAAATGACGGACAAAAGCAGCTACACCCAAAGAAAGAACACTGGGAAACGAATGTGAACTATCTTCATTTTTGTTTTTCTTCCCGGGTTATTTATACCTTCTGAATCCAATTCTCCCTATGCAACAAGAGAACTGTTCGGTTCTGCAAACATATATTGTATCTAGGATATACTGCAACATATCCAACATATAAAGGACTGCTTGCCATCTAGGGGAGGGGGTGGAGAGAAGGAGGGAAAAAAAAATCGGAACAGAAACGAGTGTCAATATAAAGTAATTATTAAATAAAAATTAAATTTAAAAAAAAAAGAAAAAAAAAGAAAATTAATTTAGGAGATTTAGCTCTGGATTATGCAGAATCACTCCTTAGGAAAGCTTGAAGTAGGCTAGAATGGGGAGCACAGAAGATCCAGCAGAATAGTGGACAATGCCATCAGGGGAGATAAAGGGGATCAGAGAATTGCTCACAAGAAAGTTACAGGGCTCCCTTTGCTGGCACCAGGAGCAGGACTCTTGCATTGCCCATGCTTGGATCTGGGTCCTGGCTGGCAGTCCCAGGTGAGGGCTCTCCCAAGGAGAACATCAGAACTTGCTGCTACAAGGGAGACTAGGACCCTGTTCTCCATTCCAGGGTAGAGAAGAGTGCTTGTGGTTGCTTACACATCAGAGCAAAGGCCAGAATAGTAGCAAACACACCTCTCCCTAGATTATGCTATCTTGGAAGAGAATTACCCCTGAAAGCAGCTGTACAAAATATCTGCAGCTTAGGACAGTGCCCCCTCCACTCCAAGAACAGAACCTCACTTTAGCATAAAGTTAAATATCAAGAAACAGGCTGGAAAATGCTCAAATAGCAGAAAAAGATCCTGCCTATAGAAAGTTGCTATAATATTAGAAGATCAGAACACAAACTCAGAAGAAAACAAAAGTAAAAACTCTTACATTCAAACCTCAAAGAAAAATATGAATTGGTCTCAGACCATGACTCAAAAGGATTTTAAAAGTCAAGAGAGACAGGGGGGAAATTGGAAAGAGAAATGAGAACATTGTTTTTAAAAAATGAAAAAAGAATTAACAACTTGGTAAAGGAGCCACCAAAAAAAAAGATTAAAGAAAAAACAGAATATGGAAAAGTCACAAAATTTCGATGAACGCTATAATATCTTGAAAAGCAGAATTGGGCAAATGGAAAAGGAGTTACTAAAGGTCACAGGAGAAAATTCTTTCAAAATTAGAACTAAACAAGTAAGGAGATGGCATAGGGGGAATGGAGGGGAAAAATTTGGAACACAAGCTTTTGCAAGGGTGAATGTAGAAAATTATTCATGCATGTTTTGAAAATAAAAAGCTTTTAAAATAATTTATTTATTATAGTTTTTTTATTGACAACATATGCATGGGTAATTTTTCAACATTGTCCCTTGCACTCACTTCTGTTCCAACTTTTTCCTTCCTTCCCTCCACCTCTTCCCCTAGATGGCAGGCAGTTTCATACATGTTAAATATGTTAAAGTATATATTAAATAAAATATTTGTGTACAGATCTGTACAGTTCTCTTGTTGCTCAAGAAAAATCAGATTCAGAAGGTAAAAATAATCTGGGAAGAAAAACGAAAATGCAAGTAGTTCACATTCATTTTCCAGTGTTCTTTCTCTGAGTGTAGTTGATTCTGTCCATCATTGATTAATTGGAATTGAATTGGATCTTCTCATTGTCGAAGATATCCACTTCCATCAGAATACATCCTCATATAGTATTGTTGAAGTGTGTAATGATCTCCTGGTCCTGCTCATTTCACTCAGCATCAGTTCATATAAATTTCTCCAGGCCTCTCTGTATTCATCCTGCTGGTCATTTTTTACATATTCCATAACATTCATATACCACAATTTACCCAACCATTTTCCAATTGATGGTCATTCATTCAATTTCCAATTTCTAATTACGACAAAAAGAGCTATCACAAACAGAAAATAAAAATCTTTAATAAAATAAATTAATTTTTAAAAATAGCCTAGACATCATTTCCCAAGAAATTATCAGAGAAAACTGTCCTGATATTCTATAACCAATGTGTAAAATAGAAATGTAAAAAAATAATCACTTCCTGAAAGAAATCCCCAAGTGAAAACTCCCAAGAAAAGATAATCAAATTCCAGAGCTCCCAGGTCCAGGAGAAAATGTTACAAAAAAGCCAAAAACAATTCAAATATTGTGAAACCATAGTCAGGATAACAAGATTTAGCAGATTTTATATTAAAGGACTGGAGGGCTTGGAATATGATATTCCAGAGGGCAAAAGAGCTAGGATTACAATCAAGAATCATCATCCAGCAAAACTGAGTATAATTCTTTAATGGAAAAATTAATTTTAAATGAAACAGAGGAATTTCAAACATTACTGATGAAAAGGCCAGAAGTAAATATAGACTATTTTAAAAATTTATTGTTAATATACATTGCTTTGTGAGTCATGTTGGGAGAGACAAATTAGAGCAAAAGGGAAAAACCATAGACGAGATTAAAAACAAAACAGAAAAAAAGAGGCCAACATAGCATGTGTTTATTTACATTCCATTTCCATAGTTCTTTTTCAGAATACAGATGGCATTTTCTGTCCAAAGTCTGTTAGGATTGCTTTGGATCACTGAACCATTGAGAAGAACCTTCAAGTCTTTTATAGTTGATCACCACATGCTCTTGCTATTATTGCTTACAATGTATTCCTCGTTCTACTTGTTTTGTTCAGCACCAGTTCATGTAAATCTTTCCAGGTCTTTCTAAAATCAGCTTGTTGTTCATTTTTTATGGAACAATAACATTCCATTTTCTTCCTATACTACAACCTATTTAGCCTTTCCCCAACTGATGGGCATCCATTTAGTTTCCAATTCTTTGCTATCACAAAAAGAGCTGCTACAAACATTTTTTGTCCATGTAGGTCCTTTTCCTTCCTTTATGATTTCTTTGAGATACAGGCCTAGTTATGGCACTGCTGGGTCAAAGGATATACATAGTTTGAAAGCCCTTTGGACATAGTTCCAGATTGCTCTCCAGAAGGGTTGGGTCATTTCACAACTCCACCAACAATGTGTTAATGTCCTAGTTTTCCCACATCCCCTTCATCATTTATCATTATGTTTTCCTGTCATCTTAACCAATCTGAGAGATGTGAAGTGGTACTTCAGAGTTATTTTAATTTTTGTTTCTAATTTCTAATAGTGAATTATCATTTTTTCATATGAAGATGGATGACTTTAATTTTGTCATCTGAAAATTGGTCATATCCTTTGACCTATGAGGAATGATTTGTATTCTTATAAATTTGACCAGAGTAGGGCTATAGAACCAGTAAACCTTCTCCCCTATCTAATTCCTCTGTTTTAGTAATTCCTTGCATTTCTCATGTGTATAAGATAATTACTCTCTACCTTTTCATATAAGGTTTTCCTTTATAGAATTACATGAGCACAGGTGGGCTTGGTGTTCCTTATCAGCAAAGGTTTCCTAAATCTTCCTAACTCCTCACTCTGGGGTGTCCTCACTCTAAGGATAATATTGAAAGGAAGTCCTCATGAAATATTCATTGGGTATCAACTATCCACACTCATTCTATCCTCACTTCAATATCTAAACAATCCTTATTGTTTATGACTCATCCTAGGTTACCATAGCAGCATTTGAATTTCTCTTTTCCTGTGGATTTCACTGTCACCTGGATACTGAGCTAGATATGTCATGAGGAATTTGGTGGTGGAGAGAGGGGAGGGTTCCTAAGGATGGAACAGTTTGTGTATAATTTGGTGTATCAGTTAATCCAGGGGTGATACAGAAAGACAACTGTAAGCTGTGACTGGAGGTAGAAGAACAGACATGTGGTTCCAGAAATCCTATAGAAGGGAAGGGAAACTAGAAAAGGAAATTAAATAGTTTATGTTGGAGCACTCTCTGAGAGGTAATAAGACTTGGTCAACTCTGCAGGGATTATTCTCAAGGATTGGATTGACTGACTTGCGTGCAGCTTCATGGTGATCTTTATCACCCTTTTAAGAATAATAATTTGAGAAACTCTTCCTAGATATTTTCCTTCTTTCTTATGATACTGATGTTTTCCACAAATTTCACCAATATTGAGAGCAGAATCCTTGTGCTGCCTGAACTAAAGATAATTTTAATCCATAGTCAGTTTATCTCCACAAGAGAGGAATTTAGGTAACTGGGGCTTAACCCCTTGATTGGCTTGATTGGCTAAAATGCCCAGACTGCCCTGGAGAAAAAGTTTAGGGTCATTAAGAGCTTCACCTTCCGAGTCACTGATGCTCCACTTGGGAGGGAATGGGTGAATGGTCGGAAGGGGGAGGCAACCAAAAATGAAATAAGGGAAAAAAGGATGACAAGGAAGAAAGTAACTGAGGAGTCTCAGCACGTGACCTGAAATCATCTAAGGAAGACAGTGTGGACTATGATAAAAAATAATATCACAATCTTTTTTTGTACTCTTTGCCTCCTTTTTTAAAACTTTCTGTCATTTTACCAATTTTCTTCTCTCCTTCCTGCTCACTCTTTCTTTCCTTCTTTTTTGCCTAAAGCTAGAACTAGCACCTAACAACCAGGACAAGGTCCCTCATTCCCACATCCTTCCCTGGGATGGAAGGGGTGTTGCTTCCCCTTTCTGTCATTTCTTCTAGTACCACCTAGTCCACAATCTCACCATGCTTCCAACCCCCAGTGCTTCATGGTAGACAAGCTCCTTCCCTAGGGAAGTTTCCCAAAGGGGAAAAGAAGACTGCACTTTTCTTCTCCTATCTCAAGGAAACGGTTAATATCTCAAAGGAAAATAATATTTCCATTTTGTATCAACAATGCATAGGAGTAGTTATTATATCCTAGACACTACTTCTAAGTAACACATACATCATATCCCTACCCTTTCCACCCCGAGGGAATTTGCCTCAGTACCTATAACTTCACGTTAAATCTCTGTTTTGATCACTCTCTTGTTCACCCTTCATTCTTCTCAGCAAAAAGTTCCAGGACTCTGAACAGGTCTTGGGATATATCCTGAGGAATTGCAGGTCTCATGTTTTCCTCAGGGACATAGTACTCTGAGATGATTGTTGACATTGGTCACCAAATGCACTCTGAAACCTGACCTGATTTATCCCTGCAGTCTGGTGGTCTTTGAAGATCTTCTGAGTTACCTACTTGATTCTTCATCACCTTTACTCAGTACCTGCAGTCAGGTCTCTCATCTAGCACTCTAGGCTAAGGGCAAACCAAATTTCTTTCAGTTATTACACAGATGATTAATATGACTGATCTTTACAGTGTAATAGAAGCATTGGCATGTAAGCTGTATTTTTGGTAGGCTTATTGAAGGTACCTTCAGGACACTCTTGATAACAGAGAGGATGATGGGAGTTACATATACTTTATCTTATTCCCACATGGTTCTGATGTCTTCCGCTAGATTCTTAAGTTTTGAAAACATTCATTCTGTGTAGTTAGAATATTATGAGTATTCAAACAAGTAGCAATAAAATTTTAGTGCATTATTTTTTCAAAAATTAAATAATTGGCCCTAATCAGTTAGTATTGTTGTTCTTGAATAACAGAATGCTAGATTTAGAAGAGACCTCAATGAGATTAGGCTTATTCTATCTGACCACATGGTGTGGTGGTAGGGAAAAGGGAGTGTATGCTACAAAGAGGCAAATTTCAGCTTGATGCTAGAGAAAACCTCTCAAAAGTTCAAACTGTCCATCAGTGGAATGAGCTGCCTTATAGAACCAATGCAAAAGATCATTAAACAAAAGCCTATTGGGTATTCGGTAGTAAGAATGGTTTTCTATGCATAGATCCACTAGGTGGTCTCTTAAAGCCTTGCTCACTCTAATATTATGTAATTCTGTGATAAGAGACAATCTGTCTTGGAAAAAGAAATACAAATTCCAGTGTGCCTGACAAACAGCCACCCAGCCTCTGCTTGATGGCTTCAATTGCTTCAATTATTCCTTGAGTCTCCCCATCCCAATTCTGGGACAGCTCTAATTGAAAGGGAGCTTGTCTTCACATCAGCCCTAAATATGATTCTAAATAATGTCTATCTACTGAACCCAGGTAGTGAAGAAATTAATTCATTTTTAACATGGCAGACCTTTAAGTACTTAATTGAACAGTACTATAATATATTCTAGAATCCATCTCTACAACTTTATTAACTATAGTGTAACCTAGTGGACCTGATGTGCAAAAACAAATTAAGAATCATAGCCTTCCCCAAGAGATGTAAAACAAATGAAAACTTGAATCCCACAAAACACAAAATAATGTGGCCTAGAATTTTTCAATAAATACTGCAAAATAATAGAATCTATGAACCACTTGAAGAAAGAGAAAATATATTTTATTGTTGAAGGCATATAATAATCAATTTGGACCATTAATTTTTTAAATTGCTATCTTTTGATTTTATATCACTTTAATTTCCCATTTCATCTCTTTCGTCTGCCTAACAAGTATTCTCTATAGCAAATAATAAGAGAAAGAAAAACAGCACAGGAAAACTAACCAGCAAATTAACCAAATTTCCCAACAGATGAAATGCCCCTCACTTTTAGAAATACATTATCTCTTCTTTTAGACCAATTTACATTAAAAAAATTAAACAAGGATTATGTATGGTTATTTTCCTTTTATTTTACTGTATTCATTGTATATATAATTTTCTTTCAGTTCACCTTAATTCCCTTTGCATCAATCTCTATTTCTTCTGATGTTTGTCGATATTCTTCCTATATACTCTTAAAACAGAATAATATTCCAATAAATTCCTGTGTAACAATTTTTTAGCCAATCCACAATCAGTTGGCATCTCCTTTATTTCCCATTCTTTTCTCCTACAAAACACTGCCATAAATATCTTGGTAAATATATATATATACTTATATTTCTGTCTTTGTTTTCCTTATGGCATTTTCCCTAGTGGAGGAATCTGTATTAAAGGTATAGACATTTTAGTCATTTTCGTAACATTATTTCAAATTATTTCTCAGAATACTTACACCAAATTGTACACCCTCCAGCAGTGCCTCAGTGTGACTATCTCTTTACGACTGCTGCAATATTGAATTCTCCTAACTTTTGTCATCTTTGCCAATTTACTAGGGGAAATTTGATCTGGTACAAATTTTTACAGTATTTGATCATTTACTACCCTTTTGCTCATATTCATTGACCAATTATCTGTTAGGAAATGGCTCTTAGCCTCTTATACTTCTATTGGTTCCCTATACATATTGGTTATCATAGCCTTAGAAAAGAAATAACATGATGCATATTCTTCCTAGCTGACAGTTTCTTTTTTTTTTTTAATCCTTGTGATGTTCATTTTATTTATATAACACAATGTCAAATACAGGTAACAAAGATTGTTTGTCCTTTCTTTGGTGATCAGTGTAATCCTCTCTGACTGACTATTGTTCTGTATCTCTCCCTCTTCTTTGCATATTCTCTCTCTCTCTCTCTCTCTCTCTCTCTCTCTCTCTCTCTCTCTCTCTCCTTTCCTTTCTCCCTTTCTTTCTTTCCCTCCCTCTCTTTTTCTCTCTTTCCCTCTCTCTCTCCCTCTCTCTTTCCATCTCCCAACTATAACTGTGAAACATATCTTATAAGCATTTTAATGACATGTGTTTGATTTTTAAATCACATATCAGTGTCAAACTTATTAGGGCATATGATGTGATTTTGCCAAGGCAAATTTGTGTTCCCAAATTGCTTTCCAGGTCTTCCTGACTCCAGGTCCAGCATTATATCTATTCACTACAACATCTTGCCCCTTCTAATAGCTAGCGTTTAAATAGCACTTTAAGGTTTGTAAAGTCCTTGATTCCTGCATCATTTAGTGAGACTGAGTAAAGGTACAGTTTGCATTATTGTAGTCTGAGAACCATCTTTGTCATTGCTTATCTTCCTAATACCCAGCTCAGTCATTTCTGCTTCCAAGAAGCCTTTCCTGATTCCACAGATTAGAAGAGATTCCTCTCTCCACAGTCTCTCATTTCATTGCTTGACCTCCCCTATCCATTTAACATATTGTAACATAATTCTCTATCTCTGTCTTTATTTCTCTTTGACTCTGTCTGTCTGTCTGGGTCTCTGAATCTACCTGTCAATGTTTCTCTCTGTGTCTCTTCCTCTTATTAGGTCTCTGTCTCTGTCTGTCTGTCTGTCTTCCCTTCTCTGCGTGCCTCTTTGTCTCTCTCCCTCTACTATGTCTCCCATTGCTGAAAGCCAGGCCCTTCCTATAGAAAGCACCTAATACATGTTTGTTTTCTTGAAACTGAATGCTTTGGATGAGCAGCGCACCTTTTCAATGAGTGAGTATCTTCCCCTTCTCCTCGTACCCCCCTGTGATCCTGTGATCGGTTTCCATGCTGTTTATTCCTTCACCTCCAGTCAATTACAGCCAGTCACAAACCAGAGGCCACTTTATCATTGAGCACAAATAGGATGGAGAGATCACAATGAATAGACTGAAGAATAACCCATGGCACCAGACACCACCAATTTAAGGTTTCTTCAGAGACTGTCCCTAATACTGCCTTGTACAACCACTGTACGTTATCTTGAGCCTCACTTTTCCCTTCACAATAGCTTTTTACTCCTGCACATCACCTTTTTCACAAGACTGCTTCCAGCCCAGAGTCCATCTGCAGAGATCTTTCACATTTTCTACTTCCAGAAATTGTTCTAGAGCTCCATCTACTTGATGACAGTAACCAAGGCTTGTCATCTGACCCACCCCTACCCAATGGGCTTCTGCCATTTCACAATATTGAGTTGAATTAGTATGTTTTTTGAACTTTCACTTTTAGATAGAACACTGAGTATAGCCATGCTGTAGGAGATCTCCTCTGGATGCCAAGGTAGGGAATGTAACAAATATCATGTGTGACCTTCTGTAAGCCTCCTCTGTCTTTTGAGTGTTTTGTTCTATGATAAAATGATGTGGACTGGGTGAATGTGGAGTGAGATGGCATGCCAAGTGTGAGTGTTTAGGGAGGAGAGGAGGATGTTGGATTTGATAATCTCCAAATTCCCATTCATCTTTGTGACTCTCAATGGTATGGTTTCCCACTCCCTCATTTAACCTTTTCCCAATACTTTGTTGATGGAAATGGACCAGAAAGTCTGATGACTTGAGAGAGGACTTCCTGGGGGGTCCATGGTGTCTGCTAGGGGAGGAGAGTGTGTGTATGTGAGAGTGTGTGTGTGTGTGTGTGTGTGTGTGTGTGTGTGTGAATTTGGGGCAGAGATGGGAAATATCCATGAGTGGAGAACACATGAGGTGGTGGATAGAAAATTGGAATCCAGAAAACATGGGCTCATATCCTGCTTTTGACTCAAACTCTGTGAGTATGGGAAAAAGACCTTAAAGTCTTTGATGATTAGCGAATTCAGTTTTAAAATGGAGATTATAAGAGATCTTCAACCTTCAACTCAGACTGTTTTATTATTTCCTTGAGGGGAACAGAGTCAGGATGGCAGAGAATACATAGGTTTTTGTCTGACCTCTTCCTGCTTTCCCTAAGATCAATACTATATCAAGCCTCTGAACCTGTTTTGGAGTGATGGAACCCACAAATATTTGGAGTGTAACAAATTTCCAACAGAAAATATTTTGGAAAAATTTCAATCAATGTCTGTTTCAAAAAAGATTCACTTGAAATGAGGTCTGTAAAATGTTTTGCAATTTCCAAATTGTTATACAAAAAGTTTATTACTATTATTATTTGAGAAAGAATGATTATTAAGTTCTTCTCTTTGTGAGACCCAAAGCCACACAATATCAGATACTTCCAAATAGATTCAAAATATGAACTCTGGTCATGTCTCTAATGACCAAATTAAGACTAAAGAAATTTGCAAGTTGAAGGCACTTCAGAAATAGGGCATTAAGAGGACTCAGATGAGGCACTGAAATTTTTTAATAGTAGCTTTTTGTTTTCAAAATACATGATAAGATTTAGGATTTCTTAGGATTTCTTTTGTCAATCAATTAAATTTACTTCCCATATTCAAAGGACACTCAGCATATTCTGGTCATATGGTTAACTACAACTATACAAATGAAGAGGAAAAAAATAATGTGCTTCTACATGGCACCTTTTACCCCCAGCTCCCATCTGATCACACACTTTCAGGTACTGCATGAGATTAAAGGCCATTTTATTCAGGATCTTAGGAAATGTATGAGAAGCACCATGGGAGAGAGCTACCTTCTTTTTCATTTCGGCAACTAATGGGATTTTCAATAGTTGCCAGGTCCAACCACTCTAGACTTGATCTCCATATGTCTCACCTTTCCTTTTTTTTTTTTTTTTGGCTGAGGCAATTGGGATTAAGTGACTTACCCAGGGTCACACAGCTAGGAAGTGTTAAGTGTCTGAGGCCAAATTTGAACTCAGATCTTCCTGGTGCTCTATACACTGCATCACCTCGATGCCCCTTCATATGCCTCAAGTTCAAGGAAACACTGGTCAGTTCTTCCTTCCCAGTTCTTCCTTCCCTGGCCCCCAACACCAGAAGAAAGAGTCTTAGCCTAAAGCTCCAGCCTCACAGTTCCAATCCTAAAGTGTCAATCTGAAGACCGGGGAAGCTTAAAACCCTTGCCCTTTGGGATAGTTTCAAACCAAGGACACAATAGAGATTGATATTTTTTATCTCGAGAAACCAAGTTTAAAAAATTAAATTTAACTATTAGCGAACAGTTTAAATGGAATAGCAAACATTAGATGTAAGTTTCTGTCCAAAAGAACAAAACAAAAGAAGGGAATGGACAGTGGGAAGAGAAAAAAGGCATTTCTTCAGCCACCTGGATTCATGGCTGGGGATGAGGAGGACATCTGTGAATGCTAAGAGTTATCTTCTATTTTTGGTGCTGCCATCCTGTCTACCCAAGGTTGATGCAGATCTTGGCTGCCCTGGTGCCATGCTCAACACCATCTCCCCACTTCTGTCAGAGTCAGTGTCTGCCTTTCTATCTCCTTCCTGAAACTCATGCAAAGACTGAAAGACTCATGGAAACTTTTCTCATTACCATCTGTTAGTTCTGAATGACAAAACTCCATATGTCAGAATTCCCAGACATGATTTAAACTACTCCGCCTAGGAGATTACTGTCCTCTTATTCAGAGAGGGATCAGATATATCATTATCTTTTGTTTGTTTCTTTTCCACAGCCTAACTAAGAATTGAGTAAGAGAATCACTGAGAGCTAAGACAGTTGGGAGATTCTGGTCTTTTTCTTCCCCATAATCTCACTACCTGACAAATCCCAGCAACTATTCTTGGTTCGCTTTCTTTGAATCTTCTTTCTCTCCATGTCTTCAGTAACTCATATGGAGTCATATTGCTGCTTCTTAGACTTCAGATAATTGGAGAAGATGAACTCTAGAGTCTATATGATCTAGAAGGCTTACAAATATGTGAATGATTGTATTATTTTATGAATCCAACAAGAGAAATGATTATGGCTCCACTTATAGTGGAGATCCAGGATTTTTTTTTCCTTTCTCATTTCCTCATTCTCTACTAGATCAAATTAGCTCATGAAAAATAGCTCTAATAATAAGATTGTATTTAATACAGATGGACATAGATAATTTTTCTTGATGGACCACACTAGGAAAAGTTTGGGAGTAAGAGGGACATGATTAAAATCACCACTCATTAGAATAACTCCATTTACCATTATAATTTTCATTTTTCTCATTAGTTGTTACTCAAAGTTGATTGCCATCTACATGGAATACTCATTTTACCAAGGGTATATGTGTCAATGGGCTGCTATGATCTATTTTTGGCTTACAAGAAGCAATCAAATGACTATTCTTTTATTAATTTTTCCTAGCCACAATTAATAATATAATCAATTCCCCAAGAATTATATTTCTTGAACTTTTAATACATCACATGAGAATGGGGAAAGAGATTTGTTCTGATTTCTGGCGAGACAAGATTTTGAATTCTGAGAGTATGAATATAGCCTTGTTCAGAAGGAGCTGAGTGGCGTAGTAGGTGCTCAGAGTTGGAATAAGAAAGATCTGAGTTCACTTTCTCATCAGCTTGCTAATTATGTGATCCTATGTCATTCCCTTGCTCTCAGCCTCAGTTTGTTCATATGTAAAATGGAGTTAATAACAGCAATACCATAGGGCATTATTGCTGAGGTGCAATTGAAAATAATTCAATTCAATAAATATTTATTAAGTCCCTCATATTTGCCAAGCACTGTGCTAAGTATAAGGGAATGAAAGAAAGAAGGAAGAAAAGGAAGAAGGAGAAGGAAGGAAGGAAGGAATGTATAAATGAACAGAGGGAGGAAAGGAGAGAGGCAAATGAATGAAAGGGAAGGAAGAAAGGAGAGGAAGGGAAACCAAAGGAATGAAGGGGGAAAAAAAGGAAGGAAGAAAAAAATACAAAAGGGAAGAAGGAAGAAAAGGAGAGAGAAAGGAAATGATAGAAGGAAAAATGAAGGAAAGAAGGTATAAATGAAGAGAGGACTTTCTTATTATCTTCAATATAGCATATTTGTACATAGCTGTTTGTAAGTTATCATCCCTTTAGAATGTGATTTCCTTCAGAGCAGAAATTGTCTTTCACTTTTTTTTATCCTCTACTCTTAGTTCAATGTCTAGCACAAAGAAGATAATAAATGGTTATTAACTAAGTGCTTGACTGTCTCTGTAGAGTATAGAAAGAAGTACGTCATCATAACTAATACATTCCTTGTAGCCCCTTCTGTAATCTAACTTTATTCTTAATAAATAACGCTCTGGGGCAGCTAGGTGGCTCAGTGGATGAAGTACCACCCCTGAAGTCAGGAGGACCTGAGTTCAAATCTGGTCTCAGATAGCAAGTCACTTAATCCCAATTACTTCAGCAAAAAATAAATAAATAAATAAATAAATAAATGAAAGAATGAATAAATGAATGAATGAATGTGGACAAAGAATGTTTGCAAGGAATGGAAGAGGGAGCAGAGGGGTACTGAAAGACCTAGGCATGGGGCTAGTGATTGGGAAACCTGTAGTTATGACCATGGACCCTGTTTTCCCTATGCTCAGTTAGATGTCCATCCTCCTCCCTGAGCAGGGCCATCAATTCCCTTCTCCTGGAGAAGGATGTCCCTATAATTGACCTGTTTGGGAAGGAGATTCCACAAACTAATATGTAATGCCTTTACCTGTGCTAGGACAGAGTATGTGAGGCAGATTCTCCTCAGTTACATGATGTCTTTCAGGTGAGGAAGAGACAAAACCAATGGATCCTCAGGTGGGATATATGATTAGGAGCATCATTGGCTTTTGGATAATGTCATATATATATATTGTTCGTTCATGTTTTTCAAAGGAAGAAGTAAGTATAATTTTCATTATTTCAATATTTCATTATAAGGCAGGGCCCTAAAGGCCAGTTTTGAGAGGGATATTAACACTGGTTGCCTCCACCTTTCCCCTAACTAATTTAAGCCAATAATAGTACCAGTAATTCCTGTAATCAACACCTTTTGGGGTTTTCTGGGCTGCTTTACCTATAAGCTAGTACAGAGAGAGAAGTTGTGGGACTAGAAGATATATATATATATATATATATATATTCAGAAACTGAAAAATCTTCTTTCCTCAGAGATCTGAGACTGGAACTAAGGAATTGTCTCTGGATTCCTTCTATCCCTGAGGCTACTGGCCTCTTTTCTTAGCTGGGATGTTTCCTATATGAGAAGACATGGGTGCAGAAAAGTGGTGATAAACTACCTTTTGGGGATCTATGGGATCTCAATTCATGTCTCTCCACTTCTGTGTCTTCAGTGAGAGAGCTGGGCCAGCAGTCTTCTGTGAGAGAGATTTAGTTGGAGAAGGCTCCTACTCCCAGTTTTTTGGGATCGCCTTTAGCCAAAGCTGACAGTCCAGAGGGTAATTTTGAGCATTTGAGTGGTTATGCCCTTGACCCTTGTTGTTCTCTTGCAGAAAGGCTTCAGAAAAACACTTTTTTGTGGCATGTGAATGGGATCCTGTCAGTGACTTATTCAATGGAAGTGGGTGTTTGTATTTGGTATTTTTGGACAAAGCACAGTTGTCCAGGTAATGGTAACCTGAGAGCAGGTATGGGTAGAAGGAGAGTAATTGGATAATATTAAAAGGCAGTCCTCATAAAAATCTCAGTGGGTGTAAACTCCCTGTGCTCATTCTGTTCTTACTCCAATCTTTGGATTGACCCCAGGTATGGGGTGACTCTCTTCAGCTTTCCACAGGAGCATGTGGTCCAGAAATCTCCTGAGGAATTTGGGGGTGGGCAGGGGAAAGGCTCCTGAGGATGGAATAGGTTGTGTATAATTCAGTATGTCAGATAATGCAGAGGTGGTAGAGAGGGTGAGTTCAGGGTGATGACTGGGGGTGGCAGAAGAGACAAGTGTTTTCCCCTTCTTAGAGGAACGATCTGGGGAAGGAAACTATATAGTCTACCTTGGACAATTTCTAAGAAGTGTCTATCCTTTGTTTGGCAGGATTTATTCTCAAGAAAGATTGGGTGAACTGGTGTTCTTAAATCCTCATTTTGACCTTCTACATACTCATAATAATGATTGTTTTGAAATTTTCTAAATATGTTTCCTTTTTTTTTAATGATACTGCTCTTTTCAGTGAATTTCGCCAATACTGAGGGCATTATCTTTTCAATGTCTATATTTAGGGTATTTTTTGCGTGGTTTCTTTCCCTTATTCTTTTAAAAATGCTCTAGGCTTCTCTGAAATAAGAGGCCCTGTCCCAACCTTTCTGTGCAGCTCTGAGCCTTGGCTTTGAGCACAAAGGTCCATTGTGTTTGCAAGAGGAAACTTTGCCTGCCCTTTTGAGGAAACAGCCTGGTTTCACAGAGTTTGCCTTCTGAGCTGGGACTGGAAGCTGCCCCACTGATTTGTTCTTAGACTGAGCCAGGGCTGAGCATCTTTAATGTGATTTGCTTTGATTAAGACCCTCTCATCAAACTTTCCCCCAGTCTATCTGAGCTGGCCTGAACACACTTTTCAACACAATTTTCAGTCTATGTTGAGCTGGAAAGTAGGTTCATTCCATTAGACTCTATTCAGAGGATTGGTTTCATGTGATTTTCCAGGGAAACTGGGAGAACTGAAGCAGCTCCCTGACTTTATTCCACCATCTTGGCTCTACCTCAGAAGTCTTTTTTTCCTATTCTTATTTAAAGGTTTGAGTTCCAGATTCTATCCTCTCCCTTCTCCCTTCTCCCCAAGACTATAAGCAGTTAGATATAGTTTATACATGTGCAACTATATAAGATACTTCCATATTAGTCATTTTGTACAAGAAGACTCAAATGAAAGAAAAAAAGCAATAAAGAGATAAATACCATGTTTCACCCTGAATTCAGCCAGTATGAGTTTTTCTATGAAGGTAGATAGTGTGTTTTATTATTATTCTTTTGGGATTGTCTTCAATTGTTGTCAAGATGAAAATAACTAAGTCATTCAAACTAAGTATACTTTTAACTTGTACTCAGCTTATCTTCACAAAACAGTAGTTCAAGTAACTGGAACTTATTCTTTAGACTTGCTTCTAGACTTCCCTGGCGATCATCCAAGGCTTATCCCCCAGAGCCATTGATGCTCAGTTTGCTAGGAAATGGGAGGGTCCCAAGAGGAAGGGCTAACAAAGATGAAGCCAGAGGAAAGGGAGGGTCCAAGGAAGAAGGTAGACCAGGAGGCTTAGAACCTGATCTGGAGGCATCTAAAGAATGAAGTTGGGCTATTTTGAAGAACAAGATATTTTTCTCCATCTCTACTCTCTCCCTCCATATTTTTTCTTTCTCTCTTTCTCTCTTTGCTTATCTTCTTCCTGCTCACACTCTGCTTGCTTCTTCTGTCTAAATCTGGAATTAGCACCCAAATGACACAGGATTCTGCCCCTCATTCCTATATTCTCCCCTGGAAAGGGAAGGGGATTGCTTCCTACCTTCTGTCCTTTCTCTCTTCTAATGCCAGCTGGTCCACAGTCTCACCATCCTTCTGTATAGTCGGCAAATCCTAATTCAAAATGACTTCTCACAGGTCTCTCAAAGTGAAGAATAGAAGCTTTATTCAGGAATCTCATGAAAACTGGACATCCAATAAACTGGGGTTCCCCAGGAAAAAGGAGGTCACCCCTTCAGAAGTCAGGGGAGATTATATAGTCACAAGCCATAAGATCATGGCAATTCCCTTCTCCCCACACACAAATACACAAATCTGGTCTATTCTCATTATCTTGCTTAATGCCTGGAAGTAACATGGACTTGTTAAATTTTGACCTGAATTTTATGATGCTCAGTTTGACAAGTTTTACACCTGTTTTACTTTATCCAATATGAGCACTCTATTTCCCAAATTCCCCAGGTAGACTGAATCTAAGCTATAAATTCAATCTACCTTAGTTAATGATTTTATAAGAAAACATATAATTCCCTCACAAAGAGGAGATTTGTTTAGAGGTAAGTAATCCATTAAACTAGAATAACTAAGGAGACTTGGTTTACCTCAGATTTCCTCAACAAAAAGAGATTACCTAGTTTATAGAACCCTTAGAATATCTCCAGTTCATTCATTAGTTGGCTTCTTCTAAGAAGTTAAGTAGAGGTTCAGGAGGTCAAATATTTCTACTAGAAGAGCAAACCTTTTGTACTCCTTCCCAGAGGGCTAATGATTAACAGACCTTTGAAATTGGGTCTGGAATTATCTGAGATATCCTTAGTTTCCTGTTACGCTCACCTCCAACTCCCAAAACTTCATGATAGTCATGTTCCTTCCCTGAGGAAGAATGCACTTTGGTCATAAATTCATCCTTCTCCAAAGATCTGATAGGTAAATTATCCCTTGTTCTCCTAATTTGTTTATGGTATCATCCTTTATGCCCAAATCATGTATCCATTTTGATCATATTTTGGCATGGGATATGAAGTGTATGTCTATGCCTACACTTAGACATATTCTTTTCTGACATATTATTTGCTTCTGGCATATTATTGAAGAGCAGGTGTTTCCCAGGGAAGCAGTTAACCTGAATAATTATATGAAAATATATATGAAAATTATATAATATTAAATAAAGTTCAGGTCCAGCTGTTCATTAAACAGTTGGACCTGAACTTTATTTATATCTTATACTTCTAAATCCCTGCCAACCTAGAGCAATTTTTCAAAGAATTTATGCCCCATCCCAACCTGAAAAGAATACAATATCTGCCCTAGCTGGGTGGAAACTAGGTAGAGGAGAAAGTTAGCTCAAACTTCAGAAACTGAATTTTAAAAATCTTTACAAAAAGAAGTTAAGTCAGACTCTCTGAATCATTGGTTATTAAGTTATTTCTCTTAGCTACTGGAATGAGTTGCCATTTCTTTCTCCAGTGGATCCCTTATCTATATACAATTAACATTAAGTGATTTGCTTATAGACTCACAACTAGGAATTTTCTGAGACTGGATTTTAATTCAGGTCTTCCTGAAGCTGAGCCCAGGGCTCTATCCACTGCACCACCTAATTTCCTTTAACTAGAGATGTTTAATCAAAGACTTAGTTGTCATGCTGTTATGCAGATTCTTTTTCAGAAATGGTTTCTGAAATATTGTTTAACTCCCAAACTCTGTAATTGTGTTATATAATTCAATCTATACCTGAAAAATAAAATCTGAGAAAAAATATCTAATAAATAGTCATTTATTCTCTGCTGGGGAAACTCTAATGGATATGTTCCAAATTTAGCCTGATTCAGACTAGTTTATTTTTAATATTGAAACAAAATGAAATACTTGTAAGCTTTTCAACAGTTAACTAAAAGATTGATTTAGCCATAGCACGAAAATAGTCAACAAGGAAACATATTAAGAAAATATCAAATTGATTAATTTGAGGAAATCTTGGAACAAGATGCCAAACTGCATTGCAAGGCAGCAATCTTCAAAACTACATGATACTAAGAGATAGAGGGATGAATTAATGGAAAAGAGTAAGTACACAAGACATGCTAATAAGTGACCATAATAACATAGACTTTGATAAATATGAAGCTTGGGACTTCCGGTTAAGATGGCAGAGAGGAGGCACATAGCTGTGTAGCTCCGTGCTTTCTCTTACTATCCATTTCATTACAAGCCTCTGAATTAATGCTTGACTGAAAAAAAAAAAACCCACAAATAGTTACCAAGAGAAACCATCCTTGAGATTCACCAAGAAAGGTTTGTTTTTACTGGAGGGCTGGGACAGTTTTAGACCGGGTGCAGGTGGAGGGCAGCGGCAGTGAGAGCACGGGAGCAGACTGGAGAGGGGGTGGGGAGTGATTGCAGCCGTCTCTGCGGGGAGAGCTTCGCTACAGGACTGGATACTTTGCCCTGGCAGCAAGTCAGCAGCCCAGCAGAGAAGCTAAAAACACCAGGGGTGAAGAATACAACCCCAAACAGCTGGAGTCTCTTGGGACCTGGCCACCCCTCCCCCACAGTGTTTCAGCACGCTCTCAGAGTCTCAGAGCGCAGGCGCAGCACAGTCTGGCTAGTGCCTCGTTGCTGCCCCCACAGTCTGTAGAGGAAACTCAGTAACACCACCCAGCCCCTCCCCCAAAGAAAGACTCCAGTTTTTTCTGTTTTTCTTTGCTAGTTTGTCTTTGATTATTAGACAGAATGAGCAAGAAACTGAAGAGGACTTTAACCCTTGACAGCTTTTATACAAATAGAGAGCAGACTCTAAATCCTGAGGAGACTAAAAACAGACTGTCTCCAGGTGAATCCCCAAAGGAGGAGATCATCTGTTCCTCAGCACAGATGAATCTCACAGAGGAAATTAAAAAGGCTCTCACAAGGGAGCTAGAAGAAAAATGGGAGGCTTGGCAAAAGAGCCTGGAGAAGTCAGTTAAAGAGAGAGTGGATAAAGAAATAAAATCCTTGAAAAATAGGATTGGTGAACTGGAAACAGAAAACAGCTTTCTAAAAAACAAAATTAGCGAAATGGAAAAAAATTCCACAGAACAAAAGAACTCAATGGGACAATTAGAAAAAGATTTTAAAAGAGTGAGTGAAGAAAATACTTCACTGAAAATCAGAATCGAACAATTGGAATTGAATGACTCGAGGAGACAAGAAGAATCGGTCAAGCAAATCCAAAAAAATCAAACAATGGAAAAGAATGTGAAATACCTTCTGGGGAAGACAACAGACCTGGAAAACAGATCCAGGAGAGAAAATGTGAGAATCATTGGACTCCCAGAAAAGCATGATGAAAAAAAGAGCCTGGACACTATTTTCCAGGAAATTATCAAAGAGAACTGCCCAGAAGTCATAGGAACAGAGGAAAAAATAAACATTGAAAGAATTCATCGATCACCCACTGAAAGGGATCCTAAAATCAAAACACCAAGGAATATAGTGGCCAAATGCCAGAACCCTCAGATGAAGGAAAAAATATTGCAAGTGGCTAGAAAAACCCAATTCAAGTATCAAGGAGCCACAATAAGGATCACCCAGGATCTGGCAGCATCCACACTAAAAGATCGAAGGGCCTGGAATATGATATTCCGAAAGGCTAAGGAACTTGGTATGCAACCAAAAATAACTTACCCAGCCAGAATGAGCATCTTTTTCCAGGGAAGAAGATGGACATTCAACAAAATAAGCGAATTTCACCTATTTTTGATGAAAAAGCCAGAACTTAACAAAAAATTTGTTACAAATTTAGAATTCAAGAGAAATCTAAAAAGGTAAAAATTAATCTTGGGAACTATATTTCGGCTATAAAGATGTATAAGGAATACATATATACCTTGTTCTAGAAACTGATGTGGAAAGGACATTGTACCAGAAAAAGGGTAAAGTGGGGGTAGTACATCTGATGAAGAGGCATAGGAAACCTATTATATCTGAGAGAAAGAATGGAGGGGGATGAATATAGTGGGTATCTTACTGCCTTCAGAATTGGCTTTAAGAGAAAAAATTTAGACATATTCAATCTATTGTGAAACTTCTCCCACCTCATTGAAAAGTGAGAAGGGAAAAGTGAAAAGGGAAGGAATAAGCTAAGCGGAAGGGAATACGGAAACTGGGAGGGAAAGGGGTAAGATAGGAGAAGGAACTCTAAGGCGGGGGGAGGGATACTAAAAAGGGAGGGCTGTGAGAAGCAAGTGGTGCTCACAAGCTTAATACTGGGAAGGGGGGTAAAGAGGAAAGAAGGGAGAAAAGCATAAACCGGGGTTAACAAGATGGCAAGTAATACAGAATTGGTCATTCTATACACATTTATGGTAAATGTGAACGGGGTAAACTCCTCCATAAAGAGGAAGCGGTTAGCAGAATAGATTAAAAGCCAGAATCCTACAATATGTTGTTTACAGGAAACACACATGAAGCGGGGAGATACATGCAGGTTAAAGGTAAAAGGTTGGAGCAAAATCTACTATGCTTCAGGTGAAGTCAAAAAAGCAGGGGTAGCCATCCTGATCTCAGATCAAGCTAAAGCAAAAATTGATCTAATTAAAAGAGATAAGGAAGGGCACTATATCTTGCTAAAGGGTAGCATGGATAATAAAGCACTATCTATATTAAACATATATGCACCAAGTAGTGTAGCATCTAAATTCTTAAAAGAGAAATTAAGAGAGCTGCAAGAAGAAATAGACAGTAAAACTATAATACTGGGAGATCTTAACCTTGCACTCTCAGAATTAGATAAATCAAACCACAAAATAAATAAGAAAGAAGTCAAAGAGGTAAATAGAATAATAGAAAAGTTAGATATGATAGATCTTTGGAGAAAATGTAATGGAGACAGAAAGGAATACACTTTCTTTTCAGCAGTTCATGGAACCTATACAAAAATTGACCATATATTAGGACATAAAAACCTCAAACTCAAATGCAGTAAGACAGAAATAATAAATGCATCCTTTTCAGACTACGATGAAATGAAAATTACATTCAACAAAAAGCCAGGAGGAAGTAGACTAAAAAATAATTGGAAACTAAATAATCTCATACTAAAGAATGATTGGGTGAAACAGCAAATCATAGACATAATTAATAACTTCACCCAAGAAAACGATAATAATGAGACATCATACCAAAATGTATGGGATGCAGCCAAAGCGGTAATAAGGGGAAATTTCATATCTCTAGAGGCCTATTTGTATAAAATAGAGCAAGAGAAGGTCAACGAATTGGGCTTGCAACTAAAAATGCTAGAAAAAGAACAAATTAAAAACCCCCAGTCAAACACTTAACTTGAAATTCTAAAAATAAAAGGAGAGATCAATAAAATTGAAAGTAAAAAACTATTGAATTAATTAATAAAACTAAGAGTTGGTTCATGAAAAAACCAACAAAATAGACAAACCCTTAGTAAATCTGATTAAAAAAAGGAAAGAGGAAAATCAAATTGTTAGTCTTAAAAATAAAAAGGGAGAACTCACCACTAACGAAGAGGAAATTAGAGCAATAATTAGGAGTTACTTTACCCAACTTTATGCCAATAAATTCGACAACTTAAATGAAATAGAAAAATACCTCCAAAAATATAGCTTGCCCAAACTAACAGAGGAACAAGTAAATATCCTAAACAGTCCCATCTCAGAAAAAGAAATAGAACAAACTATCAATCAACTCCCTAAGAAAAAATCCCCAGGACCAGATGGATTTACATGTGAATTCTACCAAACATTTAAAGAACAATTAACTCCAATGTTAAATAAACTATTTGAAAAAATAGGGATTGAAGGAGTCCTACCAAACTCCTTTTATGACATAGACATGGTACTGATACCTAAACCAGGGAGGCTGAAAACAGAGAAAGAAAATTATAGACCAATCTCCCTAATGAATATTGACGCTAAAATCTTAAATAAAATATTAGCAAAAAGATGACAGAAAATCATCCCCAGGATAATACACTATGACCAAGTAGGATTTATACCAGGAATGCAGGGCTGGTTCAATATTAGGAAAACTATTAGCATAATTGATTATATCAATAACCAACCAAACAAAAACCATATGATCATCTCAATAGATACAGAAAAAGCATTTGATAAAATCCAACATCCATTCCTAATAAAAACACTTGAGAGCATAGGAATAAAAGGACTTTTCCTTAAAATAGTCTGGAGCATCTATTTAAAACCTTCAGTAAGCATCATATGCAATGGGGAAAAACTGGAACCTTTCCCAGTAAGATCTGGAGTGAAGCAAGGTTGCCCACTATCACCATTATTATTTAATATCTTATTAGAAACACTAGCCTCGGCAATAAGAGTCGAGAAAGATATTAAAGGAATTAGAGTAGGCAATGAGGAAACCAAACTATCACTCTTTGCAGATGATATGATGGTATACCTAGAGAACCCCAGAGATTCTACTAAAAAGCTATTAGAAATAATTCATAATTTTAGCAAAGTAGCAGGATACAAAATAAATTCCCATAAATCCTCAGCATTTTTATACATCACCAACAAAACCCAACAGCAAGAGATACAAAGAGAAATTCCATTCAGAATAACTGTTGATACCATAAAATATTTGGGAATCTATCTACCAAAGGAAAGTCAGGAATTATATGAGCAAAATAATAAAAAAGTCTCCACACAAATAAAGTCAGACTTAAATAATTGGAAAAATATTAAGTGCTCTTGGATCGGCTGAGCGAACATAATAAAGATGACAATACTCCCTAAACTAATGTATTTATTTAGTGCTATACCAATCAGACCTCCAAGAAAATATTTTAATGATCTAGAAAAAATAACAACAAAATTCATATGGAACAATAAAAAGTTGAGAATCTCAAGGGAATTAATGAAAAAAAATCAAATGAAGGCAGCCTAGTTGTACCTGATCTAAAATTATATTGTAAAGCAGCAGTCACCAAAACCATTTGGTATTGGCTAAGAAATAGATTAGTGGATCAGTGGAAAAGGTTAGGTTCACAAGACAGAATAGTCAACTATAGCAATCTAGTGTTTGACAAACCCAAAGACCCTAACTTCTGGGATAAGAATTCATTATTTGATAAAAACTGCTGGGATAATTAGAAATTAGTATGGCAGAAATTAGGCATGGACCCACACTTAACACCATATACCAAGATAAGAACAAAATGGGTCCATGACCTAGGCATAAAGAACGAGATTTTAAATAAATTAGAGGAACATAGGATAGTTTATCTCTCAGACTTGTGGAGGAGAAAGAAATTTGTGACCAAAGATGAACTAGAGATCATTACTGATCACAAAATAGAAAATTTTGATTACATCATATTAAAAAGCCTTTGTACAAATAAAACTAATGCAAACAAGATTAGAAGGGAAGCAACAAACTGGGAAAACATCTTCACAGTTAAAGGTTCTGATAAAGGCCTCACTTCCAAAATATATAGAGAACTGACTCAAATTTATAAGAAATCAAGCCATTCTCCAATTGATAAATGGTCAAAGGATATGAATAGACAATTTTCAGAGGATGAAATTGAAAGTATTACCACTCATATGAAAGAGTGTTCCAAATCATTATTGATCAGAGAAATGCAAATTAAGACAACTCTGAGATACCACTACATACCTGTCAGATTGGCTAAGCTGACAGGAAAAAATAATGATGAATGTTGGAGGGGATGCGGGAAAACTGGGACACTGATGCATTGTTGGTGGAGTTGTGGATAAATCCAACCATTCGGGAGAGCAATCTGGAATTATGCCCAAAAAGTTATCAAATTCTGCATACCCTTTGATCCAGCAGTGTTTCTATTGGGCTTATATCCCAAAGAAATACTAAAGAAGGGAAAGGGACCTGTATGTGCCAAAATGTTTGTAGCAGCCCTGTTTGTAGTGGCTAGAAACTGGAAAATGAATGGATGCTCATCAATTGGAGAATGGCTGGGTAAATTGTGGTATATGAATGTTATGGAATATTATTGTTCTGTAAGAAATGACCAGCAGGATGAATACAGAGAGGACTGGCGAGACTTACATGAACTGATGCTAAGTGAAATGAGCAGAACCAGGAGATCATTATACACTTCGACAACGATATTGTATGAGGACATATTTTGATGGAAGTGGATTTCTTTGACAAAGAGACCTAACTGAGTTTCAATTGATAAATGACGGACAGAAGCAGCTACACCCAAAGAAAGAACACTGGGAAACGAATGTGAACTATCTGCATTTTTGTTTTTCTTCCCGGGTTATTTATACCTTCTGAATCCAATTCTCCCTGTGCAACAAGAGAATTGTTCGGTTCTGCAAACATATATTGTATCTAGGATATACTGCAACATATCCAACATATATAGGACTACTTGCCATCTAGGGGAAGGGGTGGAGGGAGGGAGGGGAAAAATAGGAACAGAAACGAGTGCAACGGATAATGTTGTAAAAAAAAAATTACCCTGGCATGGATTCTGTCAATATAAAGTAATTATTAAATAAAAATTTAAAAATAAATTAATTAATTAATTAATTTAAAAAAAAAAAAAGAGTGAATGCTACAATGAGGCAAATTTCAGTTTGATGCCAGAGAAAACTTCCCAACAGTTCAAACTGCCCATCAGTGGAATGAACTGCCTTACAGAAGAGTGGAGTCACCATTGCAAGAGATTCCTAAACAAAAGCCTGTTGTGTATGCAGGTAAGAATGGTTTTCTGTGCATAGATCCACTAGGTGGTCTCTGAAAGTCCTGCTCACTCTAATATTGTTTAATTCTGTGATATGGTACAATCTGTCCTTGAAAAAGAAATACAAACTCTAGTGTGCCTGACAGCCATCCAGCCTCTGCTCGATGGCTTTAATGACTTTAATCTGTCCTTGAGGCAGTTCTGGGACACCTCTAATTGGTAGGGAGCTTTTCTTCACATCAGCCCTAAATATGATTCTAAATAATGTCCACTTATTGAATCCACATAGTAAAGAAACTAATCCATTTTCAACATGGCAGACCTTCAAGTACTTAGCTGAGCACTACTATCATATTCCAGAATCCTGTTTTACAACTTTATCCAGTGTACCACCTAGTGGCCCTGATGGGCAAAGATAACTTAAGAATCATAGTTTCTCCAAGAGATGTAAAACAAATCAAAAACATGAATTCCATAAAACAGAAAATAATGCTGCCTAGAGTTTTTCATTAAATACAGCAACAAATAGGATTTATGAACCACCTGAAAAAGGGGGAAATATATTTTAATGCCTGAGGCCTATAATAATCAAATTGTATCATTAGTTTTAAAAATTGTTATCTTTTGATTTTACATCACCTTAATTTTCCACTTTATCTTTGTTCTGCCTAGTAAGACATCCTCTGCAACAAATAATAAGAGAAAGAAAGAAAACAACACAACAAAACTAACCAGCAATTTAGCCAAATTTTCCAATAGGTGCAACACCTTGCACTTTGAGAAATAATTATCACATCTATTTTTACAACAATTTACATCAATAATATTAAACAAGGATTGTTTATTGTTGTTGGATTCCTTTTCTATTACTGTTTTCATTGTATGTATAGTTTTTTCAGTTCACCTTAACTCACTTTGCATCAATCTTTATTTCTTGTTATGCTTCTCTGTATGCTTCCTATATACTATTTCTTAAAACATAGTAATATTCCATTTTCATGTGTAGCATTTTTTTAGCCATCATTTGGCATCTGCTTTATTTCCAGTTCTTTTCTCCTACAGGATGCTGCTATAAATATCTTGGAATATTATATTCCCGTCTTTGCCTTTATGATAGTTTCCCTAGCACTGGAATCACTGTTAAAGCTATAGACATTTTAGTCATTTTCTTAACATTATTTCAAGTTGTTTCCCAGAATATCTGGACCAGTTTGCAGATCCACCAGCAGAGCTTCAGTGTGACTGTCTCTCCACGGCTGCTGAAACAGTGAACATTCCTAACTTTTGTCATCTTTGCCAAGTTACTAGGGGAAATTTATCTGCTTCAAATGTTAGTGGTGTTTAGTCATTTACCCTTCTTTTGCTCATATTCACTGACCAATTATCCATCAGGAAATTAGTCTCTCCTACTTCTATTGGTTCCCTATACATATTGACTATCATAGCCTTAGAAAAGAGATAACATGATGCAAATTCTCCCCAGTTGAAGCTTCTTTTTTAATCCTGGTGATGTTCATTGTATCCACACAACACAATTTCAGTTACATGTAACAAAGATTATTTATCTTTTCTTTGGTGATTAGCATCATCCTCTCTGACCAACTGACTTAGTCTCTCTTTCTCTCATTCCCACCTCCTCTCTATCCTATTACTGGGAAGGATTCCTGATGAGGATTTTAATGACATGCTCTTTGATATTTAAGTCATATACATCTATGACAAGCTGATCAGGGCATATGATGTGATTTTCCTAAGCCAATTATATTTCCGAATTGCTCTCCAGGACTTCCTGACTCCGGGTCCCACATCATAGCTATTCATGCCAATATCTTGTTCCTTCAAATAGCCAACGTTTATAAAGTGCTTTAAGATTTGCAGAGTCCTCAATTACTCCATCATTTGATGAAACTCCATAAACGTATAGTTTGTATTGTTGCAGTTTGAAAATGGTCATTGCTTATCTTCCTAATATTCAGCTCAGCTCAGTCATCCCTGCTTCCCAGAAGACTTTCCTGCTCCCACCGATTGAGATTTGTCTCTCCTGTCCTTCATTGCACGGCTTGACCTCCCCCATCCACTTATCCTATTGTAATCATAATTCTGTCTCTCTCTCTCTCTGGGTCTCCGAATCTATGTTTCTCTCCGTGTCTCTTCCTCTTACTAGGTCTCTGTCTGTCTGTCTGTCTGTCTGTCTGTCTGTTTCCCCTTCCCTGCGTGTCTCTGTCTCTCCCCCTCTACTCTGTCTCCCATTGCTGAAAACCAAGCCCTTCCTATAGAAAGCCCCTAATACATGCTTGTTGTCTTGAAACTGGATGCTCGGGATGAGCAGCGCACCTTTTCAGTGAGTGGGTGCCTTCCCCTCCCCCCGGGATCCTGTGATCGGTTTCCATGCGGTTTGTTCCTCCGCTCTAGTTAATTGCAGCCTGTCACCAACAAAGCCACATGGGGCACAGACAGGACGGAGGGACCACAAGGAACAGACAGAAGAAGAACCCGCGGCGGCAGACACCCCCAGTTTAAGGTTTTGTCAGAGACTGTCCCTAATGCTGCCTTGTACAGCCTTTATCTTGAGTCTCACTTTCCCTTCCCAATAGCTTTTGATTCCACATCACCTTTTTTTTTTTTTTAATACAACAAAACTGCTTCCAGTCCAGTCCATCTGCAGACAGATGTTCTGAGCCCAGATATTGCTCTAGAGCGCCACCTCCTGGGTGACAGTGACCAAGGTTTGTCATCTGTCCCGCCCCTACCCCATGGGCTTCTGCCATTTCACAGTCATTGACTTTCTGTAGCTTAGTTGAGCTTTCACTTTCAGACAGAACTCTGGGATCTCTCCCATAGATGCCGAGGTAGGCAATGTCCCAGACATCCCTAAGTCTCCTGGCTTTGGGCGGGTTTTTCCTATGATAAGATGGGCGGACTGGGGGAAGGGGGAGGGGGATGGCGAGCCAGGTGCGAGTGTTTCGGGAGGGATGTTGGACTTAAGCATCTCCAAGGTCCCTTCGGGACGCTCAGTGCTGTGATGCCCCCGCCCGCATCTGCCCTTTCCCCAGTACTTCATTGAGGGAATGGACCAGAAAGCCTGAGCCTTGGGAGAGGGCTCCCGGGGAGGTCCAGGCGTCTGCTAGGGGAGGGGTGTGTGTGAGAATGTGGAGCAGAGGCGGGAATAGCCGGGAGTGGAGAACACAGGAGGGGCGGATAGAACCTTGGAATCCAGGAAACACGGGCTCCTGTCCTGCAGCGGACTCTGTGAGTGTGGGAAAAGTTCTTCAAGTCTTTGATGATTACTGAATTCGGTTTTGAAACGGAGACAATGAGATGTCTGCAACTCGGAATTCTGTGTGATTTACTTGAGGGGAGCAGAGCCAGGACGGCGGAGAGTGCACGGGGCTTTGTCTGACCCGTTCCTGCTTTCCCTCAGATCAATACCACATCCAGCCTATGAACAGATTTTGGAGTATTAGGAACCTCAAATATATGGAATGTAACACATTTCCAGCAGAGGAAATTTTGGAAAAACTTCATAAAAGGTCTGTTTCAAAAAAGATTTACTTGAAATCATGTCTATAAAATGTTTTGCAATTTTTAATTGTTGTACAAAATGTTTATTACTATTATTATTTGAGAAAGAATGACTATTAAATTCTTCTCTTTATGACACCTCGGGTCACATGATATTAGATTCAAATAGATTCAAAATATAAATTCTGGTCATGTCTCTAATAGACGTTGAAATGCTTCAGGCTTTTGAATGGACACAAAGACTCGGGACCAAAACAGAGCTAAAGTAATTTGCAAATTGAAAGCACTTCAGGAATAGGGGACTAAGCAGACTCAGGAGATGAGGGACTGAATTTTTAAAAAATAATATTGTTTTATTTTCAATTAGGGTTAAGTGACTTGCCTAGGGTCACACAGCTAGAAAGTGCTAAGTGCCTGAGGCCAGATTTGAACTGAGATCCTCCTGACTTCAGGAGCTCTAACCACTGCACTACCTAGCTGCCCCTAAAGATAGTTTTCAACATTCATTCTTGCAAAAAGGTAACTAGGATTAGTAATTAATAATCATTCTAGCAGCAAATTAGCAGTTGCCAGTTTCCAATGTGAAAGCTGAATTCCTTTTCACAAATGGGACTCACTCAGGAACTGGAAGCAGCCTTTAAGTACTGATCCTTTCCAATATCTCAGAGGGGGGCACTTTTCACCTTTGAGCTCAGGTCTGTTCTCTGGTTTCTAACATCATCCATGATCAAAGATCCACAAGAGGGAGAGGCAGCATCAGAGGCTAGCCTGAAGGGGGAGGCCCAGACACAGGATCTACCATGTCGTAGCTCTTTTCTACCTAAGAAGGAGAGGGTAGAGTATCCACTTCCCCAGACAGGGCACATTGTCTCTCAGGAAGGAAACAACTCCCTTCCCATAAAACACAGAAAAGAAATAGATACTAAGTCACCCTCTCCTAGAAAGGAAGAAAGTATATCATGCCCATTTGGCGATATCTGAACCTAATTATATGGTCTTGAGAAGAAAGACACCTTCTCTCTATCAGACAAAGCCCTGACCATCACCCCAACTTCAACACATACAGTGGGACCATTGTATAGAACATGACTTATCTCTGTTTCTCCCAATAAATTCTTGTCTCTATCCCAGTTTACATTTCTGTTTCCTGGGGAATTGAACTTAAGTTAGATGTGTTGTCACCCTCCCCCAAAGGATTCACTCTCCCCAAGGAATGTCCTCTTCTCCCTAGGCTCATATTGGTCAATGCTCCTGAGACTGGTTAAGGATGCTTCCTTCCTTCCCTCAAGTTTCATACACCATCTCTGCTTGAATCTCTGGGGCCAGACTTGCTCCCTTGCTCTTTGTTGGAAACATGTATGAAGAGACACAGACATCCTTCTACAGAGAAGGAAGCTGATCTTGATCCAGATTCAAGTCAGAGTTATTTGCATTTAACTCAGAAATGCAGCTTATCTGTGTCTTTTTCAAAACCTTCCTCTGTCTTCAAGGAAAATTACCCCAGGCCATTACTAGCAGTTACTTGATCCTAGACTTATAATTGATATACTTGTACCATTTACTGATTAGCACTCCTCCTATAAAAATCATTTATTTTCCCTACTCTCCTCCATGTCATAAAGACTAAATCTCCATATCCCTGTCATAGACATGGACTTAGTTATGTTACCATGTTAACACCCCATGTTTCATCACCAGTACCAACTCCCTGTCTTCCTATCACACATTTCCATTCTTCTCTCTTCTATTTCCTCCAGGTATAATGAAGACTATCAGACCATGGGGCTCCATTTTCTCACTTTTTTCAATTTCCTTCTTCCAGATGCTCACATTGACCTCAGGTAAGATTTCTGCTCTTATTCATTTTCCAGGACTTAAAAAAATGTTTCTTGAGAACTGAATTATGATCCTATTAAGATTTGGTTCTCTCTGCCACATGATCACTTGTTGCAATCAACAATTCTCTTATTACCAAAAATTACTCCAAGTTCTTTCATATTTCTCCCTATTTTTCCTTTTCCCCCTCTTGGATTCTTCCTGGGATCCTATCTTTTTTCTACATATCTAGCAAACCTGGATTTCATCTCAACATTTGAACAAAGCATGATGATGATATTTAAGCTCCTAGCTATTATGTCTAGTTAGAATTCTTGAAATCTTTTTTGCCTCTTCTGTGATTATCTGGTAACAAAGAATGATTATTCAAGGAGCTTGCCACATTGGAATGAATCAGAGGGCTGGGTTTAAGTCACATTTCTGATACTCACTTATCTACCTAACCTCCCTAGATACTCACTTATGTATCTAACCCCCCCCGGATGTTTCCTCATCTATATTACTGGTGTTGGCATAAATGCCTTGTAAGGTGCTCTTAGCACTAGCTATATAATCCTAAGAATGGCCTCTTCCACCACCATACCTCCAATCTGTTCTACAACACACAGGATAGAGGTTCTTCACTCATCCTTTAATCCTTTGTTCAAACATAGACAATCAGAAAGTGTCAGCATAATGTTAGGTGCTCAAGTAGCATACCCAGGTATTGGGTGAACTTTGAATGTCCCACTCATATTATATCCCTAGTATTATGGAAATCCTTAGACAATATATTAGTCCTCGGCTTTGCCCCCCGAAAGGAGAAGACATAAAAAAAATTTCCCCCAGCACCACCACACTTTGATACTTGAGACACTACAACGGTGTCATTTTCTTGTAAACATTATAAATTGTCTATTGAGCAATTTCCTTAAAATTTCCAAAGAGTCATATGGCATGATATTCCATAGTGAGAGAGAGCTCAGTCTTATTTATCTGTTAGATAACACTCTACTAAAGCCAAGAAGTCTCTTGTGAGCCATGAGACATCTTTCCAAAAGACTGCAGTATCCACTCTGTCAATCGAAAGTATGTGTTATGTGTTAGACATTTTTCTAAGGGCTGGGGATATAAAGGAAGGTAAAATATGGTACCTATTCTCAAGGTCTTGACAGTCTAATCAGCAAGACAACATATAAATACTTATTTACATACAAACTAGAATTAAAGGGGACAGAGAAAGACTTCCATTTGAAGGAAGAATTTTGAACTGATAGCTGAAGGAAACTAGAAGCTGGAGAGAGGAAGAGTCGGCATGCCAGAGAGTCATGCAAACAGCCAAAGAAAATGCCAAGGGTCAGGATAAATTGTCTTATTTGAATAACTGCAGTTAGGCCAGTGGCACAGGATTGCAAAATATCTCTGAGTGTGAAACATCTTAAAAGAATCATTCTGGGACAGCAAGTGTTTTTGCCAATATAGAAATAATTTTTTTTTTTTATATTTACTTTAAACCATCAAAAACCAATCAGAAACAAACATCAAAAACCAAATGAGGCTTGTGCTCAGTTCAATTATTGTCCAGTCATTGAGAACAAGAGTGATAAAGGCATCATCAAGAAGCTCTATTTGAATCCCAATGATCTTTATTAATGCCTGGTTTATTTATTTATTTAAAAAAAAAAAAAGCCCAAACTAGACGACTGAAAAGAGTTAATTGACCTTGTTCATGTGTGTGCATAGAAAATGACAGTACAAATAAATAAATAAATAGAGAAGAAGAAAAAAAAAAGTTGCCAAACCCAAAGATATCCCACAAAGTTTAAGCAATCAAAATGACATGTCAGTATATGATTTCTCAGGTGAACAGAAGGGGGAAAGAAAGAGAAGGGAAGAGGGGAAAGAATAGGAGCAAGAGAAGAAAGATGAGGAAGAGGAAGAGGAGGGAAGAAACAGCAGCATTGCTCAACTGAAAGTGCTCACTTTGGTGCTGGGGGAGGGAGAGATAGGAGGAGAAGGGCAGGTACTACTACTCACAGATTGCTGTTCCTCTTCTATTCTGGAAGAGGATCAGTGACACATCAGAAGGATGATATTTTGTTTTCTTTAGTAACTTTTTCTTGACAGAACCCATGCCAAGGTAATTTTTTTACAACATTATCCCTTGCACTCACTTCTATTCTGATTTTTCCCCTCCCTCCCTCCACCCCCTCCCCCAGATGGCAAGCAGTCCTTTACATGTTAAAAAGGTTACAGTATAAGATGATGTTTTTACTTGCAAGTGAATTGGATTTAAGTGAGACAGGACTGCAAAGAAATCTGCCTCACATCTCCAGAATCAACAAAGTCTAATAACAAGACATAGATCAGGATGATTGAAAATGTCCCCACTTCTAGTGGATTTTAGCTACAAAAAAAAGAAGAGATAACTGGGATCAATGAGCCAAGTGAGGGGTTTTTGAGGATGGGTGTTTGTGGGAACTGAAGAAGTGGCCAGTAAATACATCACTGAGAGAGAGAGAATAATAGAAATGAACTGAACTATAATGGGCTTACTTTTGCATGTAAGCTGTCTGCCTTTGCAAGAAAAAGAATGAAGATAGTAACAGAATCATCTGAGTGATGTGGGAGGAGGAGGAGTGAAAAAAGAGTTCTTAATGAATCCCCTCAATTCTTTTTTTCAGTAAAATATGGGTCAGAGTTTTTAGCTAGGAGGGGAGGGGAAAACAGGAAAGAAGAGGTGTAAGTTTTGGAAGAGCCATAGTGGAGAATAGAATAGTGAGATGATGTGCGAGTTGGAAATGAATATCCTTTCTTAAGGCTCAAATGAGGTTATAGAACATCAATTTGTAATGAACCTAGTCAGCAGAGTTTCCTAATTTTCTCCAGCTTCCTTCAGCAGCAGTGTGTAGTAGACAAGGAAGCAAAGAGTGGGAGTAATCCCAGGGTGAAGTGTGGCAGTGCAAGGTTTACAAGAGGATGAGGGGTAAAGGACTCAGAGGAAGAGAAATGGCCACCAGTGGGCACACACATTTCACATCTTGATCAAAATATCTGCTTGGCCATGATACCTCTAGAGGCCCTATCCTGTTCTTAAAATCTCTTTGGTCAGTCAACTAAATCTGTTTCTCACATTCAAAGGACTCAGTTACTCAACTTATTCTGTTCATATAGTCAACTACACCTAGCAAAAATGAACAGAAAAAAACAAGTACTTCTACATGGAACCCTTATCATCCCCCCCTTTTCTCCCTCCTCCCCTTCCCGCCCCCCCCCCCCAATCTGCTCCTACACTCACAGGTAATGAGTGTAGGATTAAAGGCCGGTTATATTCAGTATCTTGGGGAATGGGAAGCACTACAGGAGAGATCTACCTCCTCTTTTATTTCAACAACTAATTGGACTTTTAATAGTTGCTAGGCCCAGCCACCCTAGTCTTGATCTTCACGGGCCTCAAGTTGAGGGAAACACTGGTCATGGTCTCAGCTTTTCCTTCCCTGGCCCCAACACCAGAAGAACGAGTCTTGGCCTAAATTCCAGCCTCATGGTTCCAATTCTAAAGTGTCAATCTGAGGATGACCTTCACAGCTTGATTACCCTGCCCCATGGGGCAGCTTTGGGGTATACAAAACCCTAGGGCACAATGAAGATAAATTTCGTTTATCTAGAGTAACAAGGCTTAACAAAAGTTACTTTTAAACGTTAAAGAACAATTCAAATGGAACTAGAAATTTTGGATTTAAAGTCTCTGTCCAAAAAGGTGGAAGAGAAGGGGGAAGAGACAGTGGGAGGAGAAAAAAGAAGCTTCTTCCATCACCTAGATTCATGGTTGGGGCTGAGAAGGGAATCCATGAATGATCAGGCTTATCTTCTATTTTGGTGCTGCCATCCCGGGAATCTCCCTACAGCAGATGAAGGCCTTAGTTGCCATGGTGCCAGACTCTACACCAGGTCCCCATATTTGCCACAATCACTGGCTGTCTCTGTCTTCTTCCTTATTCAGTCAAACCTCCTTCCTCATTTCAACTATCTCTTGTGTGCCTCATTCTCATCTCTTAGTTCCCAATATTTCCCTGGGCAGGGAAATGGGCAAAACTCCAAATTACAGAATTTTCAGAGCAGTTTTACATTACTTCTCCCATAAGATTTCTAGCACTGCCCTCTTAATCCAGAAAGGGATCAGATATATAAATTTTTTTGTTTATTCATTTCCCACAACATGATTAGAAATTGAGTAGAGGAATCATTGAAAACTGAGAAAGAAAGCTGAAAGATTCTATTTTTCCTTCCCATAATCTTTCAAGTCATAAAATGTATTATTATTTCACAACTTTCCCAGTAACTAATCCTGGATTCCTCTCTTTGTCTCTTCTTTCTCTCTCCATGTCTTCACTAAGCTATATCTAGCCACTTTTTTGCTGCTTCTAAGACGTCACATAAGTGAAAAAGACAGTTTTGGGAATTCTTATTATCTAGAAGATAAAGACTGAATGTGATTCTGCCATTATATGAACCAAAATGCTCTCGAATTGATAACTAGTTGCTATTGAGGAGATCCAGGATGTTTTTTCCCCTTCTCATTTTCTCATTCTTTACTAGCTCAAATCAGTCCCTGAAAAACAGGACTAATAAGGAAATTGGACTTAAATGCCCCTCAGTCTTCTTTAGCCCCCACTTTTCTCCCTGGGGAAGCCTATTGTCTTCTACTCAGGCTTAAGTGGCTAAGAGTGGGGGAAAATCCTTCATTTAGATATTCAAGTGCTTTGGGATGGTCTGGGAGTAACAGTGACATGATCAAAGTCATCCCTCATTAGAATAAATCAGTCTCTCAATATGATATTCATTCTTCTCATTAATTGTTAACTACTCAGAGTTGATTGCCATCTCTCTGAAACATCCACTCTTCTAAGGGCATATAAGCCAAAATAGGTTTCTATGATCCATCTTTGGTTTCTGAGAGACAGCAAATTACTATCCTTTAATCAATTATTCACTAGTTGCAATTAAAAAACAATAAATTACCCAGAAAATTTGTCTCTCAAACTTTTTCATCTGTCATATGAGAATGGGGGAACAGATTTGTTCTGTTTTCTGATGAGACAAGACTTTGAATTCTGTCTCTTGGTAGCATGGAGTCACTCTTCATTAAACAAATATGTCCTCTTAAACAAGAGAGACAAAAGGATTCTACTCCAAGGGAATATAAACAGCATGTTGCAGGGCAGTTCCAAGAATAACCAAATCTAAAGAGCTAGACTGGTGTGGCAAAGGAGTTTGTAGCTCTGATCTGATGTCAAAAAAATTAGTCCCAAGTTGGTCTTGGGAAACACACCATGAAGGGTGTGTTCTAGGTAAGATACCTTATTCCTCTCCTACACCTCTCCTGCACCTACGTAGATGTGAGATTTCATTCCCAGTTTTTTTTTCAATGTAGTGTTAAGTTCCAATGTTAATTTTTCAGACTTAAACAGACAGGGGAAAGAAAAGGGGAAGATTTAGAGGAAGAGAGAGAAAAGGGGAAACCAAGAAAGAAAGAAGAAAGTAGCCAGGGAAGGATATAGAAGAAGCATCATTTTGCCCAATTTCTAGTTATCCAGTACACATATATACATAAAGTGGAGGGGGGAGGAGAGAGAGAGAGAGAAAGAGACAGAGAGAGAGAGAGACAGAAAGAAGAAGGAGCTAGTATATTGATAAGATGGAAGAAGTATCAAATACCAGACATTCCCAAATCAATTTGAGTAAAGCATACTTTGGGTCTTTAAATATCCTGAGAAAACCCATAATTCTAATTAGAATAGGCCAAGGGATATGGCATAGGATTAAGGAACCTTGATGATGTTGAGTTAGGGAAAGGGAGGACCCCAGAAGTTTGGAATCCCAGACAGTGTTGCCAGGTGTCTCAAAAGAATTTGCAGGCTCGAACACATCTCCTTAGCTAAGGGGCAAAAAATTTATTGTAGTAATAAGGCCATTACAACTGTGGGCTGGAATTCTAAGGGCTTTCCACAAAGAGAAGCAAGGAGATACATTTATCCTGCTTTCAATCATATGCTAATTCCATGGCTCATAGATAGGAAGGAGTGGTCTCCAGAATTTGGTTCTACCATTGGCATATTAATTCTATGGCCCAAGGGTAGGTCTAGGGAGTAATCTCTGGAATTTGGTTCTCAATGACCAGATTATTGGTCAGCAATGGATTGAGGGGTGGCTCTGGAACTTGGTTTCCATTGATAAGATTATCAGTCATCAATGAACTGGGAAACAGTCTATTCAGAATCAGACAGATTGTTGTCCTCAGTTTGGGAATTGTAGGAAGTTTCTGAGGCAGACTCCAAAACCAAAAGATTTAAGATTTCTCTACTTAGTGTTAGAACAGAAGCCCTCTTAAAATCAGGGAACCACAAAATCATATTTCATCAGTGGGATTGCCAAATATGCTACCTTGCTGTTATTTTTATGTAGGAAGTGGCTGATATTATTCTGATCTGAAAAAGTATTACATTTATTTGATACATACAAGATTTTAATGGCTAATAATTTAATGGGAAAAGACTCACTGGCCGGAACATTATTTCTTTGTTCTCCTCCTCAGAGGAGCCATAAAACACAGTTAAGGAAGTGAGATCTTGAACACAGTGGTTGGGAAGCCTCACTTATATGACTATGGTCTCTCTTCCTTCTATGTTCAGCTAGATCTTCACCTTTCTCTCTGAGCTAGACCCAGAATATTCCTCTCTTCTGGAAGGATGTCTTTATAACTGACCTTTTCCTTCTTGGGGAGAAGATTCCCAAAGACCAATATGGAATGCCTTTTTCTGTGCCAAGACAGAGTTTGAAGGTCACATTATCCTCAGTTGGTATGATGTGTTTCAGGTGAGGAAGAGATGATGTCAATGGATCCCGAGGTGGGAAAGATTATGAGGAATGTCATTAGCTTCTGGATACTATCACAAATATTTAGTACAGCTATATTCCTCACTGATGAATGTAAGTATGATAAAAATTAAGGCAGAGAATTCATCTTGATCCCCATCGGGCAGTTTGAGTAGGAAAGGTACAAGGATATGAATGCTCACTGCCTCCCCCTTTCTCTAAGCCATTTAACACAACAATAGCAACAGTAGGCTCTGTAATAAACAATCTTTGGGGTTTTCTAGTGTGCTTAGCTCATAAACTAATAAATATAGAAAATTACAGGAGCACAAGATGTATCACAGTCCCAGAGTTCTTTTTGCTCAGGGATCTATGGCTAGAGTCAAGGAATTCTCTCTGAGTCCCTGGAACCTCCCAGTCTTTTAACCCTGGGCTTGGATGTCTCTTTCCTCTTCTGGAATGTTCCCTGTATGAGAAAAAAAAATGGGTGCAAAGAAGTGGTAATGAGCTGTCTTTGGAGACCATAAGATCATAGGAGATTCACGTCTCTCCACTTCAGTACCTTCCCTCCTCAGCAGGAGAGCTGGGCTAATGGTCATCTTTTATGAGACAGATTTAGTTGGAGAAAACTCCTGCTCCCAGTTTTTTAAAAGCTCCTGAGTCCTTTAGACAAAATTGACAGTTCAGAGGGTGGGGGAAAGTCTGAGTAGTGCCCTTGACTCTTAATTACTTCTTGCAGTGTTATGCCACAGTTCTCTTTAACTGTCCTGACTCAGTTTCCCCATCCCAGTTTCATTTACTGTTCTGTCTCTTCGCTCTCGGGTTATAAATTAGCAAGATAAAAGAGTAGATCTCCTGATTCTTTTATGGATTTACAATATTCCTTTAGAATATTCCAAGATTAACCCATGATATCTTTACTTCTTTGTCTCTGGAATTTTTAGGTTTTATGGCTTCCCCTCCCTGATAAAAACTTTCCCTCCCTTTCTCTTCTTTTTCTCCAAAAAGGTATTTAAGAAGTTGGGGTTCTTCCATTCATGGCTGGAGAATGGCGGCTGGCAGCTGTATGCTGGACGCTGGATTCTTTGGGTCCTCCAGCCCTGGGACCAATATGGATTCCTTGATCCCAGTATACTTATCTCTGTCTGACTGGATAATCTGAGATGAGAGTCCTGTCCAGTCAATTTTACTCTCCCATTAATAAAATATTAAAAACTCTCTAATCTCTCTCCTGCCTCAGTTTCTCCGGCATTACAGCAGATTTTAAGAAACATGCCGCTGCATGGCAGATAAATGGGATCCTGGCAGTGACAGGCTCACTGGAAGTGTGTATTTGTATTTGTTATTTGTGGACAAGGCACAGTTGTTCAGATAATGGTGACTGGGGGCAGAAACTGGGGGATGGTAATTGTGCAATAATAAAGGGCAGTCTTCATGAAATACTCCCTTTCTACATTCTGTTCTTACTCCAGCCTCCGTACAGTTCTGATCCCAAGGGTCCTTTTTGTTTCCTTTCAAAGGCAGATGTAAGTTAGCGCAAGTTCCCACTTGTGGATTTTTCTTCTTCACATATATTGTGACCCAGAGATCTCTTGAAGAATTTGGGGTAGGGAAAGAGGAGTGTTCATGAGGATGGAACAGATTGTATATAACAATGTGTTAGGTAATTCAGAGATGGAGAAATCTAGCTGTGGGCTATCACTGGGAATGAGGGAAGAGAGAAATGATTCCAGTCATCCTAGAGGTGGGCACTGAGAAGGGAAAATAGTCTACCATGCAACACTTTCTAAGAGGTAACAATCCTTGTTTTACTCTGCAGGATTTATTTTTAAGGAAGAATGGATGAACTGGTTTGTTTGGAGTGTCACGATGATCTTCATCTTACTCTTAGGAATAATAGTTTTGCAAAGTGGCTATGGGTATACTTCTTTTTTTATACTAATGCTTTCACTGGATTTCTACAGCACTGAGAGCATCATCTTTGCACTTCCTACAACAAGGATAGTTCTTTCTTTTCTTATTTCTGAAATGTAATTTAATAAGAAAACTACAGTGAAATTCTCTTCTTCCAACTAAAGGAGTTTCTGATTTAATTTCAATAATCAATAGAATAACAGCTAGATTCCACAATGGTTGTATCAGTACCCAAATATTCTTACATCATTCTGAAGCATTTAATGTCCTGATTTTTTACAGATATATAGTTAATAAAAAAAAAATATGACTATGCCAAATGCTCATTTACCTAATTGTTCAGGATATAATTACATATTTTCAGATTGAAAACAGATAGATCTATAATACTTTCCTTGTGCTCATGTCTTCTACTGACCATTGATTATAGAACTGGGCTTTGATTATAGAAATGGGCTTTAAAAGAAAAAAGAAAGTACACAATTATAAGAGAATCAAACTGATCCTTCAGCTTAAGTTTAAAGACACATGTGTGGCAGAATAAAGCATTCTCAGCTCAGCTTGACTTCAGGTAAGAGGCAAAGATGACAACCAATGATGCAATAACAAAGCAAGGGTTGTCCTTTGTAAGGGTCTGGAGAGGAAACTCACACAGTGCAATCAGGAAGTAAAGAGACCTTAATGTCTGAGACACCCAGATGTGGTCTCTGTGATCAACATGGACCATCTGGTGAGCAGAAGCTCTGGTTGCATTGAAATTGCATCATCAATGGGAGATGTCTCCTTCCCTTATTGGCTTTGTGTGTGACCTTGTAGATCCCATATAAGCAGTGGGGACCAGGAAGTAGGTGGAGTTCAACAGGATTCAGCGGGAGGCCAGTAAGAGTGCAGGATGTGAACACATAGAATAAAGACCTTAGCTTGCGAGCCTCTGTCTTTGGGTGCTCTGTTGGATGGGAGAACCACTGGCCAGAGATATCTGACAACCTATGATTAGGCAAGGTTGGTAAAGAACCACTGTACGAGACTGGCTAGAGATTTCTGAAGGCCTGGGAAATAGGCAAGACTGATAATTGATAACCTCTGTGTGGGAGGTTACAGTCCTTCTAGCTTTTATCCAGGTATAAACCTCCACTTCCTCTGGGGAGTTTATGGCATTTCTCTTGAATGGTGGATTACTGACTTGATGACCCATCAGGCAATCATATGTGAATTCAGAACTTGAAACAGTATCAATTATAGTTCCAAGAGATTTTATCTCAAATAGCAAATTTTACTAGTCACAGCTTAAAGCTGAATGCAGTGATTTTTACTCCCTTGGAATAATAACAAGCAATAGAAACTTACCAGGAGTCACACGCATAAGAACTTTCATTTAGCATCTTTCATTTTCTTTTCTTTTCTTCTTCTCCTCAAAAAACTCACTCCCCCTGTTCCCCAAAGTGGAATGCTTTGAATAAGCAGAACCAATCCAGATAAGGATTTCACTTCATCCTTTCCTTTCCACACACAGTAATTGCCAGTTTTCAGTTGTCACAATATAATGATAACCCCCCAAAATTTAATAATCTTACAATTTCCATAAGTCATAGCCCAATTGTTTTAGCTGTATCTTTCTCTTAACTATCAGCAGAGATCCCCAGCAGCCACTAGCAGGTGTCTCCCATAACAGTAGACAGTCATTTAATTTCTCCATTCTTTTTACTCATTTAGGTAGATAAGTATGATGAAAAGTCAAGGCAGAGAATTCCTCTTGAGCACTATGGATCAGATTAAGCAGGGAAAGTACAAAGATAAAAGAATCCTGTGCACTTCACCCAATCCATTTAATTGGATTAAATGGCACCAGTAACCCTTAGAATAAATGCCTTTGTGGTTTTTTGTGATTTATCATTTCAGTGTTTCTCTTTCCTGGGAGATCTATGACAGAAGCTAAGGAATTCTCTCTGCATCCCTGGATCCTTCTCCCTAACACCTTCTATCCCTGAGGCTGGTGGTCTCTATCATTTTTCTGGAATGTTCCTAGTATGAAAAAATATGGGTATAAAAAGTGGGAATGAACTTACTCTGGGGACCATGAAATCTCCCCACTTTGGTACCTTCTCTCTTCGATGGGAGAGTTGAGTGTGGTCATCATCTATGAGAGATTTAGTTGGAGAAAACTCCTAACCCCAGTCTTTTGGGAGCTCGAATCCTTTGGTCTGAGCTTGTAGTCCAGAGGGTGGGAGAAAGAGTCTATGTAGTTCTGTCCTTGATCCTTTGCCACCTCTTGCAGATTTTCAGAAACATCCCTTTTGGTGTCAATTGGTCAGGATCTTGGCGGTGACTTATTCAACAGAAGTAAGTGTTTATATTTGTTACTTGTGGACATATATAGTTGCGAAGGTAATGGGGACCCAGAGGTCAGAATTGGGGAAGGGAAAGTGGGTAATATTGAAGGGTAGTTCTCATCAAATGCTCACTGGGTGTAGAGGGCCTGAGCTCTGGAAAGGTATACTTAAATCAAGGACAGCAGGATGCTTATAGTTAAGCACGTACTCAGTGTGAGATAATGGTTCTCTAAACATACCCTCAATGTAATATGGTGATGTAATAGTTGCACATGTTCAGTTGCTGCAGTGATGTAATTGTATTGAAATATTTAAGGGCTGGAAATACTGGGAATGAGCCTCTTAGCCATAGACACAGAGGATGCCCACAGCCACAGCCACAGACACAAAGAAGACTCCAGACTTCTTCTTTGATCATCCATCCTTGTGAGTCTCCTGCCTCCTTCACTCTCCACTAAGACCAAGGACTCAAGTCCTCCAGAGACCTAGTCAGGACATTTACAACTGGGTGTCAACTACCTGTCCTCATTCTATCCTCACTTCAATCTCTAGACAGCCCTGACTCCAAGCATCCGTTTTTCCCTCTCAAAGGCAGGTGTGACTTGTCCTAGTTTATCATAACAGCATCTGGATTTTCCTTCTCCTGTGGATTTCACTATCACCCGGATAGTGAGTCGGATATCTCTTGAGAAATTTGTTGGTGGAGACAGGGAACCGTTCTTAAGGATAATTTGGCATATCAGTTAATACAGGGATGATAAAGACAATTTTAAGCTGTTACTGGAGGTGAAAGAACAGACAAGTGGTTCCATTCATCCTATAGAAGGGCACTGGTCAGAGAAGCTAAATAGTTTATCTTGCATCAGTATCTAAGAGGTACTAAGCTTGGTCTACTCTGCAGGGATTATTCTCAGGGAGGACTGGATGGACTGACTTGCTTGGAGCCTCATGGTGATCTTTATCACCCTTTTAGGAATAATAATTTGAGAAACTCTTCCTAGATATTTCCCTTCTTTCTTATGATACTGATGTTTTCCACAAGTTTCACCAATATTGAGAGCAGAATCCTTGTGCTGCCTGCACTTCAGATAATTTTAACCCATAATCAGTTTATCTGCACAAGATAGGAATTCAGGTAACTGAGATTTGTTCCCTTGATTGACTTATGTACTTAAAATACAGCCCTGGAGAAGTTTAGAGTCATTCAGAGCTCCACCTTCAGAGTCACTGATGTTCTGCTTGGGAGGGAATGGATGAATGTTCACAAGGGGGAGGCAACCAGAAATGAATTAAGGGAAAAAAGGATGACTCAAGGAAGAAAATAATTCAGGAGGCCCAGCACACAACTTCAAGTCATCTAAGGAAGAAGGTGTGGACTATGATAATAAGATGACAATCCCTTTTTGTTCCCTGTCCCTACTCCTTCTCTCCTTTTTTGTCACTTTCTGTCATTATATCCATTTCCTTCACTTCTTCATGCTCACTCTTTCCTTTCTTCTGTCTAAAGCTAGAACTAGCACCTAACAATCAGGACTAGGTCCCTTATTCCTACATCCTTCCCGGGATGGGAGGGGTGTTGCTTCCCCCTTTCTGTCCTTTTTTCTTCTAATACCAGCTAGTCCATAACCTCACCATGCCTTCAACCCCCAAGTTCTTCATGGTGATATACTCCTTCCAAAGGGGAACAGAAGACTGCACTTCTCTCCTCCTACCTCAAGGAAACTGCTGATATCAAGATTTGTGCTTCTATTTCCAATTTGTATTAACAATACAAATTGGAGCAGTTAGTATACCTTGGACTTGGTCTCTAAAGCAACACATACTTTTCATATTCCTACCCTCCCCGCCCCCCCCCCCCCCAGGGAATTTGCCTCAGGACCTATAACTCCACATTAAGTCTCTTGTTTCCCTTGATCACTCTCTTGTCCTCCCTTCATCCTTCTCAGCAGAAGGAACCAGGACTCTGAACATGACTCTGTCATCTTTGCTCATTTACTAGGGGGAATGTGATGGTGCAAAATTTTATGGTATTTAGTCATTCCCCTGTTCATATTCGTTGACCAATCATCCACTAGGGAATGGCTCTTAGCCTGTCATACTTCTATTGGCTCCCTATACATATTGGCTATCATACACTTAGAAAAGAGATAACATGATGCCGATTCTTCCTAGTTGACAGTTTCTTTTTTAAATCCCTGTGATGTTCATTTTATTCACACAACACAATGTCAGTTTCATGTAACAGATTATTTATCTTTTGTTTGGTGATCAGTGTAATCCTCTCTGACTGACTGTTGCTCTGTCTCTCTCCTTCTCTTCCTCTTTCTTCCAATTATAACTGTGAAAAATACCTGATAAGCATTTTTAATGACATGCTCTTTATTATTCAAGTCACACATCTATGACAAGCTTCTTAGGGCATATGATGTGATTTTCCTAAGCCAAATTTGTGTTCCCAAAATGCTTTCCAGGTCTTCCTGACTCCAGGTCCAACATTATATCTATTCACTACAACATCTTGCCCCTTCAAATAGCTAGTGTTTAAATAGCACTTTAAGGTTTGTAAAGTCCTTGATTCCTGCATCATTTAATGAGTCTGAGAAAAGGTACAGTTTGCATTATTGTGATCTGAGAACGATCATTTTTCATTCCTTAACTTTTTTATTTCCAGCTCAGTCGTTTCTGCTTCCAAGAAGCCTTTCTTGATTCCACAGATAGGAAGAGATTCCTCTCTCCACAGCCTCTCATTTCATTGCATGACCTCCCCTATCCATTTATCATATTGTAACCATAAGTCTCTTTGTCTCTGTCTGTCTGTCTGTTTTTCTGGGTCTCTGAATCTACCTGTCTGTGTTTCTCTGTTTTTCTTCCTTTTTACTAGGTCTCGGTCTGTCTGTCTGTCTCCCCTTCTCTGCATGTCTCTCTGTCTCTCCTCCTCTACTATTTTTCTTGTTACTGAAAACCAAGCCCTTCCAAGCCCTTCCTGTAGAAAGCACTTAATACATGTTTGTTTTCTTGAACTTGAATGCTTTGGATGAGCAGCTCACCTTTTCGATGAGTGTCTTCCCCTCCCCCTCACCCCCCTGTGATCCTGTGATCGGTTTCCATGCTGTTTATTCCTTCGCTCCAGTTAATTACAGCCTGTCACAAGCCAGAGGCCACTTTATCATTGAGCACAAATAGGATGGAGAGGCCACAAGGAACAGACAGAAGAATTACCCATGGCAGCAGACACCCCCAGTTTAAGGTTTTGTCAGAGACTGTCCCTAATGCTGCCTTGTACAACCACTGTACCTTATCTTGAGCCTCACTTTCCCTTCCCAATAGCTTTTGACTCCATATCACCTTTTTTACACCAGAACTGCTTCCTGTCCAGAGTCCATCTGAATTCATGTTTCACATTTTCTATGCCCAGGTAGTGCTCTAGAGTTCCACCCACTGGATAACAGTAACCAAGGGTTGTCATCTGACCCTCCCCTAACCAATGGGCTTCTGCCATTTCACAATCATTGAGTTGACTTTCTGTATATTATTTGAACTTTCGCTTTTAGATGGAACACAGAATATAGCCACACTCTGGGATATCTCCCCTGGATGCCAAGGTAGGCAATGTCACAAATACCATGGGGGATCTTCCTTAAGTCTCCTCTTTTGGCTGTTTTTTCCTATGATGAAATGTGTGGACTGGGTGAATGGGGAGGGGGATGGCGTGCCAGGTGTGAGTGTTTAGGGAGGGATGTTGGACTTAAGGATCTCCAAGGTCCCATTCATCTTTGTGACACTCAATGGTATGCTTTCCCACGCCCTCATTTACCCATTTCCCAATACTTTATTGAAGAAAATGGACCAGAAAGTCTGATGACTTGAGAGAGGGCTCCCTAGAAGGTCCATCGAGTCTGCTAGGGGAGGGGAGTGTGTGAGAATTTGAGGTTGAAGTGGGGAATATCCGGGAGTGGAGAACACATGAGGTGGTGAATAGAAAATTGGAATCCAGGAAACATGGGCTCATATCCTGCTGGTGACTTAATTCTGTGTGTGTGGAAAAAGCCCTTAAAGTTTTTGATGATCAGTTATCTCAGTTTTACAAGAGATAATAAGGTACCTACAGGTCAGAATTATTTAAGATTTACTTTTTTTTGGGGGGGGGGCGCGGGGAGAGAGACAGGATGGCAGAGAGTAGACTGGTCTTTGATTTCTTCCTGCTTTTCCTCAGATCAATATCAGGTCAAGCCTCTAAACCGGTTTTGGAGTGACAGAACCCACAAATATTTGGAGTATAACAAATTTCTAGCAGAAAATATTTTGGAAGAACTTCATAAAAGGTCTGTTTCAAAAAAGATTTAGTTGAAATGATATCTATAAAATGTTTTGCAATTTTCAAATTGTTGTACAAAAAATTTATTAGTATTATTATTTGAGAAAGAATGACTATTATATTCTTCTCTGTGAGACCCAAGGCTACACTATATCAGATACTTCCAAATAGATTCAAAATACAAACTCTTAGTCATGACCAAAACAGAAATTTGCAAGTTGAAGGCACTTCAGAAATAGGGGAGTACGGGGACTCAGGAGATGAGGAATTGGATTTTTTTAATAGTAGCTTTTTATTTTCAAAATACATGTAAAAATAGTTTTCAACATTCATCCTTGCAAAACTTTGTATTCCAATTTTTTTTTCTTCCTCCCCTCCTTTTTTCCCTTGACAGCAAATAATCCAATATATGTGAAACATGGGGACACTACATTAAGGGGTGTGAAGCCCAGTCCCTGAAAATGTTTTCAGAGCAGAGAAAGGAGGATAATGAGAATTTGGCAGGAGCCCTAGATGGAATTAACTAATATAAGAAATTATCTGTCCAAGTACAAATTAGCAGTTGCCAGGCCAGTCAATGTGATAGCTAAATTTCTTTTGACAAATGGGACTCACTCACAAACTGGAAGCAGGCCTCACACCCTGATCCTTTCTCAGGTTCCTTTTCCCATATCCCAGGGTGGGATACATTTCACCTTTCAGCTCTGTCTTCCTGTTTCTAACTCCACCCATGATCAAAGATCACAAGAGGGAGAGGCAGGGGCCTCTAAGAAGCTCTCCTGAAGGGAGAAGGAATAGTTCGTGCCCAGGCACAGGATCCTCCACATAGTAGCTCTTTGAAAAGAAGACTTTCTTAAAAAGGAGAGGATGGAGGGTCCACCTCCTCCAGACAGAGTTCATTCTCTTCCAAGAAGCAAACAACCCTTTTCCTTATAAACACATGTAAAAGAGATTGCCACAAGGGACCCTCTCCTAGAAAGGAAGAAAGTATATTATTTGGAGGAATCTGAAAAATTGTACAGCCTTAAGAAGAAAGATTGCTTCTCTCTACCAGATGAAAACCTGACCCCAACTCTAACACAAACAGAAGGAACATTGCACAGAACTCTACTTTCCTCCATGACTATCAATAAATTCTTGTCTTATCACACTCTATCCCAGTTCACATTTCTGAGCCCTAGAGAACTGAGGGCAAGGTGGGAATGTAAGGGGAAAGGTATCTCTGTCACTCTGACCAAGGAATATCTTCTTCTCCCTTAGGCTCATAGTGGTCAGTTCTCATGAAATTGGTTTAAAGATATTTCTCTCTTTGTCTCAATTCTCATTCACCATCTCTGCTTGTTTCTCTAGGGCCAGTGCTCCTGGGCCTGCCTCGCACAGACTTTCTCCCTCTGTCCCTTGTTTTTTGTTAGAACCATGTATGAAGGGACACAGACATCCTTCTACAGAGTAGGTAGCTGATTTTGATTCGGATTCAAGCCAGAATTATTTAGATGTAACAGAGAGCCTAGCTTATCTGCTTCTTTCTCGGTGCCTTCCTGAGTCTCAATGGAAAATTACTCTAGATCATTATTAGCAGCTGCCTGACCCAGAAGTGATCCACTTGTACCATTTACTGATTAACACACCTCATATAAAATCATTGATTTTTTTCTACTCTCCTCCCTATCATAAAGACTGAACCTCCATATCCGCATTACAGACATTGACCTATGTTCTCATTGCATTTAATAATTCCCTGGAAGTTCCATCACCAGGGAATATCTCCTTTCTCCCCATCTTCTGTTTTCTCCAAATATAATGGAGATCATCAGACCACAATTTTTCACCTTTTTCACTTTCCTTCAGTAATCCCATATTGAGAATATGGCAGGTAATAGTTTACAAGAGAATGAGATATAAAGGACTCAGAAAAAAAGAACAATGTAAACCAGTTCACCAAGAAGTCTAGATGGGGAAAGGAGGAGAGTCCAATTAGTAGAGGTGTGATTGCCTAGGAGAAACTGAAAGACTGAGAAACTGGGGGTCATAAACTGAATGTGGAACAGGGTTTGGGAGTTGCAAGGCAGAAGAAGAGAACAAATGATAATAGATTGTGGTCAAATAAAGGAATTTTAAAATTTGTGAACAAAGAATTTGTATATCTGCAGATACAACCAGATCAAGGGTGTGATCATTTTTATAGATGGCTTAAATTGGTTAAAAGAATAATTTGGTCATGGGGAATGAATAAGTTGAGAAACGAGGTATGTAGGGCATATGAGGAACTAGCACTTCATATATTGGAGTTCCTTACTATGAAAGAAGGAAGTGAGGAGAGATGGTGACCTAAAGACAGAACTCAGAACTGGAGGTTTGTAATCAACAGCTCCCATAAATGAGTGGGTGGTAGATATGCATTGAGGGAACCTTAAAAGAGGAGAGATTACTGAGTGATAGTAGTAGAGAGAAAATCTGGAGATGGCAATGAGTATTACAACAATCCCATCTTGATCAGTAAATTGAAGGAAAAAAAGAAAATTCAGCCAGGGCTGTTAAGAGTAGCCAGGGAGTTCTGTTATCAAGAGAAAGGCAGGTCTCAGTAAGAGTCAAGTGATAGAAGGAGCGGGAAAGGAAAGGTTTGAAGATGAAAGCAAGATTGATATGTTTGGAGCAGGCATATCAGAGAACACAGTAGAAAGAGTGGATTACTGTAGAATAGGACTTTGTATGGGGTTGAAGGAAGGGGGAGTAGAGACTGGGGTTTGCATGATGACCAGGGATTTAGAGTCACTGAGAAGGGGAAGGGGATATGACTTTGAGGGAGTTTGTTATTATTGAGGAAAGAATTTAGGTAGATTTTCATTTTCCACTGGAGGGAAGGAAACAAGCATTAAGTACCTACTCTGTGTCAGTCACTTTGCTAAGCACTCTTAGCACAATGTCTAGCACATGGAAGGTAATAAATGGTTATTAACTAAGTGCTTAGCTGACTCTGTAGAGTATAGAAAGAAGTACGTCATCATCACTAATACACTCCTTGTAGCCCCCTCTGAAGTCTAACTTTATTCTTAATACATATGCTCTGGAGCAGCTAGATGGCTCAGTGGATGGAGTACCACCCCTGAAGTCAGGAGAACTTGAGTTCAAATCTGATCTCAGAGAACAAGTCACTTAACCCCAATTGATTCAGCAAAAAAAAAAATCAAATAAATAAATAAATGAAAGAATGAATAAATGAATGAACAAATGAGTGTGGACAAGGAATGGATGCAAGGAATGGAAGGGGGAGTAGCAGGGTACTGAGAGACCTAGGGATGGAGCTAGTGTTGGGAAACCTGTAGTTAAGACCATGGTCCCTGTTTTCCCTATGCTCAGATGTCCATCCTCCTCCTTGAACAGGGCCATCAATTCCCCTCTCCTGGAGAAGGATGTCCCTATAATTGACCTGTTTGGGGAGGAGATTCTAAAACTAACATGTAATTCTTTTACCTGTGCTAGGACAGAGTATGTGAGGCAGATTCTCCTGAGTTACATGATGTCTTTCAGGTAAGGAAGAGACAAAACCAATGGATCCTCAGGTGGCATATATGATAAGGAACATCACTGGCTTTTGGATAATGTCATATATATATTGTTCGTTCATGTTTTTTGAAATGAAACGTGAGTATAATTTTCATTATTTCAATATTTCCTTATAAAGCAGGGCCCTAAAGGCCAGTTTTGAGAGGGATATGAGCACTAGTTGCCTCCACACTTCCCCTAACTAATTTAAGCCAATAATAGTACCATAAATCCCTGTAATCAACACCTTTTGGGGTTTTCTGGAGTGTTTTGCCTATAAACTAATACAGATCGAGAAGTTGTGGCATTATAAGACATATCAGAGACTGAAAAATCTTCTTTCCTCAGAGATCTGAGACTGGAGCTAAGGAATTGTCTCTGGATCCCTAGAACTCCCAATAACACCTTCTATCCCTGAGGCTACTGGCCTCTTTCTTATTTGGGATGTTTTCTGTATGAGAAGACATAAGCACAGAAAAGTGGTGATGAGCTACGTTTTGAGGGACTATGGGATCTCAATTCATGTCTCTCTACTTCTGTGTCTTCAATGGGAGGGGTGGGCCAGCAGTCTTCTGTGAGACAGATTTAGTTGGAGAAGGCTCTTACTCTCTGTTTTTGGGGAGCTCCTTTAGCCAAAGCTGACAGTCCAGAGTATAATTTTGAGCATTTGAGTGGTTATGCCCTTGACCCTTGTTCTCTTGCAGAAAATCTTCAGAAAAACGCTTTTATGTGGCACGTGCATGGGATCCTGTCAGTGACTTATTCAATGGAAATGGGTGTTTGTATTTGTTATTTGTGGACAAAGCACAGTTGTCCAGGTAATGGTGACCTGGGAGCAGGGATGGTTAGGGGAAGAGTAATTGGACAATATTAACGGGCAGTCCTCATAAACATCTCACTCCAATCTTTGGATTGACCCCAGGTATCCATTTTTTCCCTTTCAAAGACAGCTGTGACTGTGACTCTCTTCAGCTTTCCACAGAAACATGTGACCCAGAGATCTCCTGAGGAATTTGGGGCTGGGCAGGGGAAAGGCTCCTGAGGATGGAATAGGTGGTGTATAATTCAGTGTGTCAGGTAATGCAGAGGTGGTAGAGAGAGTGAGTTCAGGGTGATGACTGGGGGTGGCAGAAGAGACAAGTGTTTTCCCCTTCTTAGAGGAGCGATCTGGGAAAGGAAACTATATAGTCTACCTTGGACAATTTCTAAGAAGTGTCTATCCTTTGTTTGGCAGGATTTATTCTCAAGGAGGATTGGATGAACTGGTGTTCTTGGATCCTCATTTTGACCTTCTACATACTCATAATAATGATTATTTTGAAATTTTTCTCTATTTATATTTCCTCTTTTTTTATGATACTGCTCTTTTCAGTGAATTTCGCCAATATTGAGGACATTATATTTTCGATGCCTATATTTAGGTTATTTTTTGTGTGGTTTCTTCCCCTTATTCTTTCAAAAATGCGCTCTGCTTCTCGGAAATAAGGGGCCCTGTCCCAACCTTTCTGTGCAGTTCTGAACTTTGGCTTTGAGCACAAAGGCCCCTTGGGTTTGCAGGGGGAAACTTTGCGCTATTCAGCAAACAGCCTGTTTCCCAGAGTTTGCCTTCTGAGCTGGAATTGGAAGCTACCCTACTGATTTGTTCTTAGACTGAGTCAGGGCTGAGGGTCTTCAGTGTGATTTGCTTTCATTAAGACCCTCTCACCAAACTTTCCCAGTCTATCTGAGCTGCCCTGAACATACTTTTCACCCCAATGAGACTGACATTTCTTGAACTCTTTTCCAGTCTATGTTGAGCTGAAAATTAAGTAAATTCCATTAGACTCTATTCAGAGGCTTGGTTTCATGTGATTTTCCAGGGAAACTGGGAGAACTGGAGCAGCTCCCTGACTTTATTCCACCATCTTGGCTCCACCTCAGAAGTCTTTTTTTCCTCTTCTTATTTAAAGTTTGAGTTCCAAATTCTGTCCCTCTCTCCCTGTTCTTCCCTCCCCAAGATTGTAAGCAGTCAGAAATAGTTTATACATGTGCAACTATGTAAGACACTTCCATATTAGTCATTTTGTACAAGAAGACTCAAATGAAAGAAAAAAAAGCAATAAAGAGATAAATACCATGTTTCACCCTGAATTCAGCCAGTATGAGTTTTTCTATGAAGGTGGATAGTGTGTTTTATTATTATTCTTTTGGGATTATCTTCAATTGTTGTCAAGATGAAAATAACTAAGTCATTCAAACTAAGTGTACTTTTAACTTGTACTCAGCTTATCTTCACAAAACAGTAGTTTAAGTACCTGGAACTTCTCTTTTAGACTTGCTAGCATGCAGAAAATGGCTAGACTGCCCTGGCCATCATTCAAGGCTTATCCCCCAGAGCCATTGATGCTTAGTTTGCTAGGAAATGGGAGGGTCCCAAGAGGAAGGGCTAACAAAGATGAAGCCAGAGGAAAGGGAGGGTCCAAGGAAGAAGAGAGACCAGGAGGCTTAGAACCTGATCTGGAGTCAGGTAAGGAACAAAGTTGGGCTATTTTGAAGAACAAGATATTTTTCTCCATCTCTACTCTCTCCCTCCATCTTTTTTCTTTCTCTTCTTCTCTCCTTGCTTATCTTCTTCCTGCTCACTCTCTGCTTCCTTCTTCCATTTAAAGCTAGAACTAGCACCCAAACTACACAGGATTCTGCCCCTCATTCCTATATTCTCCCCTGGAAAGGGAAGGGGATTGCTTCCTACCTTCTGTCCTTTCTCCCTTCTAATGCCAGCTGGTCCACAATCTCACTATCCTTCTGTATGGTCGGCAGATCCTAAGTCAAAATGACTTCTCAGAGGTCTCTCAAAGTGAAGAATAGAAGCTTTATTCAGGAATGTCATGAAAACCAGACATCCAATAAACTGGGGTTCCCCAGGAAAAATGAGGCCACCCCTTCAGGAGTCAGGGGAGATTATACAGTCATAAGCCATAAGAAATCATGACAACAAACCCTGCACCTCCGCAAATCTGGTCTATTCTCATTATCTTGCTTAATATCTGGAAGTAACATGGACTTGTTAAATTTTGATCTGAATTTTATGATGCTCATTTTGACAGTTTTACACCTGTTTTACTTTATGCATTACGAGCACTCTATTTCCCAAATTCCCCAGATAGACTGAATCTAAGCTATAAATTCAATCTACCTTATTTAATGATTTTATAAGAAATCATATAATTTCCTCACAAAGAGGAGATTTGTTTAGAGGTAAGTAATCCATTAAACTAGAATAACTAAGGAGACTTGGTTTACCTCAGACTTCCTCAACAAATAGAGATTACCCAGTTTATAGAACCCTTAGAATATCTCCAGTTCATTCATTAGTTGGCTTCTTCTAAGAAGTTAAGTAGAGGTTCAGGAGGTCAAATATTTCTATTAGAAGAGCAAATCTTTTGTTCTCCTTCCCAGAGTGCTAATGATTAACAGACCTTTGAAATTGGGTCTGGAATTATCTGAAATATCCTCAATTTCCTATTATACTCACCTCCAACTCCCAAAACTTCAAGATAGTCAGGTTCCTTCCCTGAGGAAGAATGCACTTTGGTCATAAATTCATCCTTCTCCAAAGATCTGATAGGTAAATTATCCCTTGTTCCCCTAATTTGTTTATGATATCATCCTTTTATGCCCAAATCATGTATCCATTTTGATTACATTTTGGTATGGGATATGAAGTGTATGTCTATGCCTACACTTAGACATATTATTTGTTTCTGACATATTATTGAAGTGTTTCCCAGGGAGGCAGGTAACCCAGATAATTTAATAATAATTATATGATAATATATATAATAATTATAGAATATTAAATAAAGTTCAGGTCCAGCTGTTCGATGAACAGCAATTAACATTAAGTGATTTGCTCATAGACTCACAACTAGGAATTTTCTGAGATTGGATTTTAAGTCAGGTCTTCTTGATGCTGAGCCCAGTGCACCACTTAATTTCCTTTAACTAGAGATTAATCAAAGACTTAATTGTCATGCTGTTATGCAGATTCTTTTGCATATATGGATTGAACTAAATGGCTTCTGAAATATTGTCTAACTCTGAAATTCTGTAATTGTGTTATATAATTCAATCTATACCTGAAAAGTAAAATCTAAGAAAAAATATCTAATAAATAGTCATTTATCCTTTGCTGGGGAATCTCTAATGGATATGTTCCAAATTTAGCCTGATTCAGACTATTTTAACATTGAAACAAAATGAAATACTTGTAAGCTTTTCAACAGTTAACCAAAAGATTGATTTAGCCATAGCAGGAAAAGAATACTCAACAAGGATACATATTAAGAAAATGTCAAATTGATTAATTTGAGAAAATCTCAGAACAAGATCCCAAACTGCATTGCAAGGCATCAATCTTCAAAACTACGTGATACTAAGAGATAGAGGGATGAATTAATGGAAAAGAGTAGGTACACAAGACATGCTAATAAGTGACCATAATAACATATACTTTGATAAATGTGAAACCCCCAGCTTCTTGGATAAGAACTCATTATTTGACCAACTACTGGAAAAACTGAAAAACAATATGGCAGAAACTAGGTATAGCTCAAAATGTTACTCTTTATACCAATCTAAGTTTAAAAATGGGTATATGATTTAGACATAAAGAGTGATACCATGAGCAAATCAAGAGAGCATCGAATAGTTTATCCATTAAATCTATGAAGAAGGGAAGAATTCACGATCAAACAAGTGACAGAGACCACTGCAAAATGTCAGGTAGATAATTTTGATTATATCAAATTTAAAAGATTTTGCACAAATGAAAACAATGTACCTTAGAAGGAAAGCAGTAATCTGGAAAATAGTCTTTGCAGCAAGTAAAGGCCTTTCATAAAGTTTTCATTTCTCTAAAATATAAAGAATGAGTCAAATCTATAAGAATACTGGTCATTCACCAAAGGATAAGAAGAGGCAGTTTTTCAGACAAAGAAATCGGAGCTATCCATAGTCATATGAAGAAATGCTCTAAATCACTTTTAATTAGAGTAATGCAAATCAAAATAAATCTAAGGTACAACCACATGCCTACAAAATTGTCTAATATGGCAGACAAGGAAAGTGATAAATATTGGAGGGGATGTGGCAAAATTAAGACAATAAGGCATTGTGGGAGTTGTGAAGTGAATCAACTAGTCTGGAGAGCAATTTGGAACTGTGCCTGAAGGGCAATCCAACTGTGTATATCCTTTGGTCAGCAGTAACACTGCTAGGTCTACCATGAATAGATCATAAAAAAGAGAAAACACATGTCAAAAATATTTATATCTACTCTTTTTATGGTGGCTAAAATTGATAAAATGCCCATTAATTGGGAAATGGTTGAACAAACTGGGACATATTAGCATAATAAAATACTAATGTGCTGTAAAGAATGATGAGCAGCCAGATTTCAGAAAAAGCTGGTAAGATTTACATGAAATGATGCAAAGTGAAATGAACACAACCACAACATTATACAGTAACAGCAATACTGTGTGATGATCAATTCTGCTTGATTTAACTATTTTTAGCAAAACAAAGAATACAATTCCAAAGATTTCATGATGAAAAATGTTGTTGAAATTCATAGAACTTAGGGACTTTGAATACGGATAGAAGTATATTGTTTTCACTTTATTTTGTGGGTTTTTTCTTATGTTCTCTTTCTTCTTTTACAACATGACTAATGTGTAAATGTGTTTTACATAATTGTACAATTATAACATATCAAACTGTTTATCATTTAAGAAAGAGAGGAGGAGAGAAAGAAAAATTTGGAATTCCAAATTTTGTAAAAATGTGTTAAAATAATGTTTAAATACAATCTCAAAAAAGAAATACAATTTAGAATTTAAAATTCTAAAATCAAACAGGTTGCCCCCCGTCAACACACAGAAATATTCCCTTAAGACTGGGAGGGGCCATTTCTTACAGATAAAAGACATCTTCTACAGAAATCAAATTCTTATTTATTTGATATTTTCTAAAATGTATTTTTTAGATTTACAATTTTTTTAAACATTATTTTCTTTTAAAATTTTTAGTTCCAAATTTTCTCCTTCATTCCTAACCCTCATCTACCTAGTCACTGAGAAAGCAAGTATGCTATTATATGTATCGGTTTTATATGTGAAATCTTGAAAAAAGATTTCCACATTAGCCATATTTTAAAAAGACAAAAAAATCAAGCTAAGTAAAGTGAGAAAATTATACTATAATTTGCACTAAGACTTCTTCAGTTTTCTTTGGGGCTGCATATAATTTTTTCATCCTGTGTACTATCTTTGATCATTAAATTGATCAGAGTAGCCATGTTTTTCACAGTTGGTAATTATTATTAAATTGCTTATAATCTGCATAATGATCTTCCAGTTCTTCTCACTTGAGTTTTCATCAGTTCACATAGGTTTTTACCATGTATTTCTAAAAACTATCCCCCTCAACATTTCCCAAAGCACCATAGTACTCCATCACAGTATATACAACTTGTTCAGCCATTCCCTAATTTATGAGCATCTCCTTGATTTCTAATTCTTTGCCACCACAAAAGAGTTGCCATGAACATTTTTGAACCTATAGCTCTTTCTCATGTTTCTTTGAGATCTTTGGGATACCTAATAGTGGTTTGTTGAGCTAAAGTATATACATGGTTTTATAGCCCTTTGAGCAGAGTTTGAAATTGTTGAACCAGCTCTCTACTCCACCATAAATGTATTTTCCTTGATTATCTGTTGAAGTCCTTCTTCAGTAGTGATAAGGGTGTGAAAATCAGGGGCCAGGTGAAAGACTTCCTTATGAAATATTCAAATGTATTGGTCAGAGAGACAAACATACACACACACACACACACACACACACACACACAAATATGTGTGTGTGTGTATTCAATACTTATAGATACAATACAAGTTATGTTCTTTGATATTCCTGTATCCTTTCTAACAGCTCAATCTACTGAGATGCAAATAATTAAGCCCAGATTTTGTCTACTTTAACAGAAATGTAAATAGTTGCTACACATTATACATGATACACATTAGAGTGAAATGATCATTCCAATGTCCTCAAGTACCTTTCTCTCAAATGCCTTTAGTTTTCATTGTAGACTGCTTTTCCTATCCTAAGTTCCAAGTATGTCTTTGATCTATTATATAGATGAATTTGCATTTTGCTTCTGTCACAAGCATCTTTATCAATGTGTTAAATAGGTCTGTCTCTGTTATTATAAATTAGGAAGGGAAATCAGTGAGCCAAGAGAGTGTAAGTTTCAAAACCTGAAATGGATTCTTACCTCCTGGCCCTCTACAATTATCCCTTTTAATTAGTTCTATTTATACTTTGGGGTAGTTGGGTAATACAATGGATAAAATATTAAGCCCAGAGGCAGGAAGACTTATTTTCCTGAGTTCAATTAGAGCTTCAGACACTTACTATCTGTGTGACCTTGGATAAATTACTTAAGGTTTGCATTAGTTTCCTCACCTGTAAAATGGCAAACCATTCCAGTATCTTTGACAAAACACGCACATACACACACACACACGAGATCATAACATGTAAGACATAACTGACCAAATTTTACTTTTGTCTGAGGTTATCCCTGCTACTCTTGAACTTTTAAAATTTAGCTGAAGCCTCTTAGACTTTGCTCCTCTCTTTCTCTCTCTCTCTCTCTCTCTCTCTCTCTCCCCACAAACATTTCTTTTTACTTACTTATTTTTTCTGATTATATATGTATGTTAACTTTTAAAAATACACATTTCTTTATGAATCATCTTGAGAGAAAAATCAGAACAAAAGAGAAAAAACCACAGGAGAGAAAAAAAAAAAAAACAGAAAAAAGAAGTGGACATAGCATGTCTTGATTTACATTCAATCTCCATAATTCTCTTTCTCGTTGCATATGGTGTTTTCTATCCAAAGTTTATTGGGATTACCTTGGAGTGGTTTTTCTGCTTGAAGTTCATCTCTTGTCCATATTATATTTTTGGGTTCTGATTTCTAATCCACTCTGCTATCTATTTTATTTTATGAGTGAGCTAATCTTATTCACATTCACAGTTATGATTACTTTGCATTTTCCTCCAACCCACTTTGTTTTCTTTCTCCTCTCTTTCTCTTCTTTTTATGCCTCAGTTTCATTATATTTCCTGCATCAGTGTCCCTAAATTGTTCTGCTTCAGTTTCCCTGAATTGTTCTGCCTCAGTCTCCCTGGTGGCAACCCCCCTTCCTGGCCCCTGAGATTGAGATAATTAGGGCTGGGGGTCCTGTTTGCTAGCATTCCAGAGAGTCATAAAATGCAGATAGTTTATCTCAAGATAGGTGAGCATATCTTCTGTCTCCTGGCTCCTAGCCTTCCAACTTATCAGAATTTATGATCCTTCCTAACCTCCAACCTGTCAGAACCAAATTTATGATCTGTTCCTGGAAGTTCCTGCTCACCAGTTCTCTATCCCTACCTTGCTTTTGTTGTCCCTTATCACTGAAGCCCTATAAGAATCTCTTGAATCCCTTGATCCCTGCTGGATACTTTGAGACAAAAGTTTAATCCAGTCAACTAGTCAAGTTCTCCACTAATAAAATATTTAAAACTCTAATCTCTATTTTGCCTCAATATCTCCAGAATTACATTTTGGAGGTTCCCTGTGAGATATGAGATCTGAGAGCAGGATTAGAGAATAGAGACCTTCAGGTCTTCACCTGGAGCCTCAGGGTGACTGAGGACTGGGCTCTTTTTTTGGAGAGGCTAACCCTTCTGGCTTGTTCTCGAGTTCCCATGAAAAGAGCAGTTTTCAGCCATGCAAGACTTACTGTAATCACCTGCACCTGGCCATAGGAGCGTCTGTTTTAAAATTCCTGCAGAGTAAGTGGTTTTCTGTCTGTCTGTTTTCTTAGCTCCTTAAGTCTCCAGAAGATAGACTAGGTTGACAAACCATAGATAATTTGGGAGGTACCAAGTGGGATGCTGCTGTGGTAGCATCTGTTCTGGTGTCTATTAAGACACATGTCTGGTCTGAATATGTCTTTGGACAATCAATCTGGGTGTTTATTTAAGCACTGTTTGGTTTTGGGTGCTGAGCTGTTGGCACAACTCTGGGTGTCCTAGGACACAAGTCTGGGTTCTGGGTATTTTTTTACATCTGGGCACTCTCCGTGTAGCCAGAGAACGCATCAAGCTGGAGTTTGGAAGCCTATTTAAAAGGCTCCATTTGAATTTCTGAGAGGGAGAGACTGTCAACATGAAAGCTCCCCTCACGGCATTCCGGCAGTATCAGGAGCACGTTCCTAGCTTGTAGTGTTAAATGTTGTGTCTGTGTGGTCAGTGTTTGTGACTTGTCTGTCTGTTTTGTTGATTTAAGGAGTTCTGGTAAGTTTTAAGAACTGTGATTGAGAAATTTGGCAATTGGTCACAAAAGGTACAGGAACATTTTGACTGTTCTGTCAGAAAAAGCCGTCTTCAAAGAAATCTGCTGGAAGAATAACAATAAGAAAGGGGCCGTGACATTCTTAAGATATTAGGACTTCACACCCAGTGGTATAAGGCTATCTGTCAATTCAGCTGCTTTATCATGGGAAATTCCTCTTCAAAGGCAGGAGCTCCATTTGATTACCTTCCTAATGATTTCTCTGAAACATTCAAACATCATGATTATTGGAATATCGTGGAGAAAGGATAAACTGAAACTGTTTTGCCAAAAGGAGAGGCCTTCCTTTGGGATGGATGGACACTGGAAGGCACATATGATAAAAATATAGTGAAGGCTATGCAGTGGATAATCACTGGTGAACCAGGCCAGTACCCCTCTAATGATGTCTGGCTGCAAATCGTCTCCTATCCCCTTTCCTGGCTGGGGGCTGTGACCATGAAAAATGGTATTCTCATTTTGGTCACCTAATACACGGGGACAGACAAGAAAGGTCATAGATTATTGATTGCTCAAGGAAAATCGGAGAAGAAAGTCCTGTAGGACACTTGTGAAGATCCCCTAGATAATCCCCCTCCCCACTCCTCACCTCCTTATCTGGGTTTGAGCCTGAATCTACCCTTGCCTGGATATTCCTCATCTCCATTGGAATTGCCACCTGAAAAACTCAAACCTCCTGAGTCTTGCTCTTCAGCACCAGTCCCCTTGTCAGCTTCTCTTCCACTCCCTTTTGCCTCCCTGGACTCCCCTTCTCCTCCTCCCTGAAAACAGGGGCTTCATAAAGCCAGCACAGAAGTACTGGAACCAGCCCCATTGTCTCCTGTCTCCCCTGTTTCTTCTGCACTGTTTCCCACTCCACCTTCCCCTTCAAAGCCTTTACCTCTCTCCTTCTTGTACCTGAGATAAAGTCTCATACAACGCTTTAAGACCTGTCCAGCCACCTCCAGTCCTCCCAAAGCCTGTTCTACCTCTAAGGGTAATGGTGGGCTCAGAGGGAGTCCCCTTCCTAGCTTATGTTTCTTTTTCTAGGAATGATGTATACAACTGAAAACATCAGAATTCCCCTTTTTCTGAGAAACCACAAGCTTTGATTAACTTCCTTGAATCTGTTTTTCATATTCACCAACCATGTGGGATGACTGTCAGCAGCTTCTCACCACCCTCTTCACTACTGAGGAGAGAGACAAGATTAAACGGGAGGCTAGGAAAGCTGTGCTTGGACCTGGTGGGGGATCAATAGAAGAGCGTCGTAATTAGATAGAAGCTAGTTTTCCCTCTGAAAGGCCTTCCTAAGTTTCTAACTCCCACCACCATTGATCGCACAGTGCTTTCTGCTTAGTATAGATTCTTTCTCCAAGGTCTTAAAGCTGCAGCCTGGAAACCTATTAACATGACTAAGATTTCCGAAGTTGTTCAGGGTTTGGATGAATCCCCTGGTGCATTCCTACAATATTTATATGAGACTTACTGAACTCATAGTACTATATACCCTGAAGCTCCCGAGAATTATAGATGTGTGAATATTGCATTTGTGAGTCAGTCTGCCCCCCTACATGTAGGAAGCTACAGAAGCAGGAGGGGTTTGAGGGCATGAATATATCTCAGCTAGTTGAGCTCTGAAAGTTTTTAATACCTGAAACCCATTGACTAAGGAAGCGGGTAAGCAGTACGCCCAGGCAGTTGTAGCAGCCATGAGAAAATCAAGTAATTCCTCTAAGGGTCCTCCCTGACGCCCCTGTGGATGGCAGTCATTGGGCTTGGACTAGTTTGCCTAGTAAAAGGAAACAGGCCATTGGAAAAACAAATGTCTGATCTGAAATCGACCTGAGAGTATATTCTCTCTTGAGGGGCCAGACTGAGGCAGCCCTGGTTCTCTTTCTCTTTTTCTAGACCCTGGAGTATCTAGGGTATGTTTACAAATTGGGAGTCATTTTGATAAGATCTAGATTTAGGGAACCAGAATGAGGTTAGGGTTTCTGGTGGTTAGGGAGTTAAATGATAAGGTCTAGTGGCAGAGTAGGGATTCAGGGAACCAAAGGGAGAGGTTTGGCTCCCCTGCAACCTCTTGGGATTCAGCACAAGGTTAGGGAGTTTTCTGGCGGCGCAGAGATTTTCTGTAAAGGAATTTATAGACCCGAAAACTTAGATTAATAAAAGAAGTTTATTATGAGGACTAGAAGTGAAGTTAGAAATCCTGACAGAGAGGCATAAAGTCTGGTTAGGGAAATAGGTGAAGATAAAGAGAGGATAACACTGGAAAAGAATATTATTCCAGATCTATGGAAAATGGTATTTTGCACTGAGAATTCAGTTTTCAGTGGTCAGAAGATCCTGGCAGCAAAGGGAGCTGCCAAGGTCTATCTGCAAAGATTTTCAATGATGGAAGTTATTATATGGAGTGTCATGGTGGAGGTTGGGAAACCCAAGCAGATCAGAACCAGTGGGGGCTGTGAAAACTCAAGTTGGATCAGAACCAGTCTGGGCTGGGAGAACCCAAGTTGGATCAGATCCAGGGCGGGTGGGGAGGTGGGACAAGCCCGGATCTCCTATTAGAATTCAAAGGGATGCTTTTGACCAGGATTCGTAATTGAATGAAAGGCTCTGGCATCCTGGAAAGGCAACTTGTCTGGGGAGGATATACCTTAGCCAGGAGAGGCTGAGAATCTGAAAGGAATCTTATATCAATAGGAAATACAATTTCTTAAAAGGACCACAACCTGCTTCAAGTTCCTGGTTGATAATGGAGCCACTTCCTCTGCTCTAACAAAACCTCTGGATCCAGTATCTCCAAAATCCACCCCTCTACAAGGTGCTACTGGTAAAATCATTTCTTGCCCCTGGACTACTGAACATACAATCCATCTAGGGCTCGGTAGGGTCACCCACTCCTTCCTAGTCATGCCAGACTTCCCATATCCCCTTCTTGGTGGGGACTTGCTTCAAAAACTTTAAGCAACCATTTCCTTCTCTGAAGACCAGGCTTCTCTGACCCTAAATCCTCCCAGTCCAAAGCATCTTCTTGTCATCCTACCCTTCCAGTTTGCACATATTTTAGTGGCTTCCCCTGCATCTCCTGCTCCCGCTCCCTCCCCTGTTCTCTCTCAGGTGCAGGCAGATTTCCCTCAGGTGTGGGCAGAAAATAACCCTCCAGACCTGGCTGCTCATCATGCACCGGTGCCTGGGCAGCTTCTGGCCACTGTCTCTCCTGTGTCTGTCAGGCAGTGCCCCGTGCCAAGGGAAGTCCTCCTGGGAATTTGTGTTCACATTAACCGATTGAGAAATGCTGGTATCTTGTAACCTGCAAGTCCCCTTGGAACATCCCAGGAAAGCTGGGACTGCAGGACTTTCGCCCAGTTCAGGATCTTAGGGAAGTTAATAAATGGGTTGAAAGTATCCATCCCATGGTTCCAAATTCATATACCCTACTCAGCTTGCTGCCTCCTACTCACACTGTATATACTGCTCTGGACCTAAAGGATGCTTTCTTTTTGATACCCCACTGCACTGGCTAGTCAGTGTCTTTTCTCCAGTAGATCCCCAAAAGGGGATTCTCAGGGCAGCTCAGTTGGACCAGGCTCCCACAGGGTTTTAAAACCTCCCTTACCTTGATTGGTGAAGCTCTCCATCTGGACCTCCAACCCTTCCACCGGGAACATTCTTATTTCTCTCTGGTCCAGTGTGTAGATGATCTTCACCTTTGGATTCCCTCCTTTGCTGAGATAGCAAAACCCCTTCATTCTGCCACAGCTGGGCAGGGCCCCCTTGTCTGGGATCCCCTGAACAAGCTGCCTTTGATTGTCTCAGGATGGCCCTCACCAAGGCCCCTAATGTCACAAAGCTCTTTCATCTTTTTGTGTCAGGGGTTGGGAGTATTACGAAGGGCGATCTGACCCAAACGCTTGGCCCCGGGCATCTCCCTGTTGCTTATCTCTCTAAGGCCTGGACTCTGTGGCAGTTGGGAGGCCCCCCTGCCTTAGGGCTGTGGCTGTGAGCGCCCTCCTGCTGGAGGAGCCTGACAAGCTTTCCTTGGGCCAGTCTCTCTCTATCTCTGCCCCTCACTCTGCTGAGGCTCTGCTCAGGTCCGCCCCTGACCGGTGGTTCTCTGACGCCCGCATTACCCACTATCAGGCCCTGCTTTCCGACCATCCCCGCCCCACTTTCTCCGAACGTGCTCCCCAAGCCCTGCCACCTGGCTCCCAGATCCTGCCTCTGACCCGGCCCGTGCATGGCTGCTTCCAGCTCCTTGAGGAGTCCCAGTCACCAAGGCCGGGCCTGTCTGACCCCCCGCTGAGGAACCCTGAGCTGATGCTTTTCACAGACAACGGGAGCAGTTTTGCTGTGGGGACGCCCGTGTTTCTGGGGCAGCAGTGGTGGACTATCCCTCCCTCTCTACCCTGTGGTCTCCTTCCCTCCCTCTGGCTCTTCTGCCCAGAAGCCGGAGCTTATCCCCTTAACACAGGCCCTGCACAGCAGAAAGAAAACCGATAACACTTTCACTGACAATCACTTTGCTTTTCCAACAGCTCACATCCACTCCTCTCTTTGCAAACAAAGGGGCCTGCTGACCTCCCCTGGGAGGGAAATTAAGGCAGAAGCACTTTCCTTACTAGACTCTGTCTGGTTATCCCTCTCTGTTGCTATTCTCCACTGCCCAGGTCACCGCTCTGGTGAGACAATGGAAGCAGTGGGAAATCGGGCTGCGGATGCAGTGGCTCAGTCAGCAGCCACCTCCCCCACTTCTTCCCTGCCTCTGGCAATCCCCACTTCCTCCCTTACCTATATATTCTCCTTCAGAAGAAACCTTCCCATCTCAGAGAGGAAAGAGGGAGGGTCCCTGGTGGTACATGCAGGACAAAACTTTATTGCACAAGCATTAAGCAGAATGCTGGTGAAGGGCTTGCGTGATTTCACTTATTTGGGTGGAAAGAAAATGCAACAGTTATTGAGCAAATATTACATAAAGGATGTCAGCCAATTGATCAGAAGTTATATTTATAGATGTAACACCTGCACCCTAGTAAGTGTAAAAAGAATCAAAGAGGCCCGTGTGGGAATAAGGCTTACGGGACATATCCCAGGGGAGAGATGGGAGGGAGATTATCCTGAGATACAGCCCTCAACACCTGGGTACAAACACCTGTTAGTTTTTGTAGACACCCTCTCAGGGTGGGCAGAGAGCTTCCCCACACAGAATGGAACAGCTCTCACAGCGGTCAAAGAGATAGTAAATGAATCAATGCCCCACCTGGGTCTTCCAGTAGTCATAGGGTCTGATAATGGCCCTGCCTTTGTTGCCAGAATATCACAAGGCATTAGCGAGACACTCAGGAGACAGTGAAAACTTCATTGTGCATACAGACCACAGAGCTCTGGGCAAGTGGAAAGAATGAATAGAATGCTTAAGGAGCTCGTTACAAAGCTTGTCTTAGAGACCCAAAGCTCCTGGGTGTCACTGCTGCCATTAGCATTGCTTAGAAATAGATGCACCCCCACAGAGTGGGTCTAACTCCCTTTGAAATTCTGTTTGGGAGACCACTACCTATCCTGCCCTTGGTTAGAGAGGACATAACTGCTGCAGTCTCTAACTCCTCCCTTGTCATGTTCCTACAGGCCCTGCAGAAAACTCAGAAAGAATTCTCACACCTCCTCTGAGAGGCTTTTTCTGTTGCTCTTACTGAACCTGCTCATCCAGTCCAGTCTGGCAAAGCAGTTCTGATAAAGAGATTTTCTACCTCCAGTCTGGAGCCCAGGTGGAAAGGACCTCATACTGTGATCCTCACCACTCCCACCATTGTAAAGGTGGTTAATCCCCACCTACTTTCATTATAACTAAGTTAAGTCAGCAGTCCCCAATGAATGGAAAGTGGAAATTAGTGAACATCTTCGGAAACTGCTACTGATCCGCTCCTCTGGTACTTGATTTTCCTCAAATCTGTGAAAAACACTGGGTGGAAAAATCCTGGGAGGATTTATCCTTGTAATCACTGCTTTGTTAGTATGGTTTGTGATTACCCTATTTGTCTGTATAGGGGCAACCTCATTCACTAAGGGATCCCCCTCATCCTTTCTCCAGAAGTGTAATTCCAGCACCACACCATGGGGTTTTCCTTAGTTCTCCTCTTCTTCCCTCTGCTTTCTAATCAGGAAACCCATAAGTCCCCAAACACATGGATTATGATCTTTAGAGACCTGGAGGGAGGTCCCTCCTTTTCTGCCACCTATTATTCAGGTTTAGAACCCTCTGACAGTAGATCCCACCCTGGCTCCCTGCTTCTACTTTAGAGCCCCCGTGGCCCCTCCAGTCCGACTGTGCACTGATGTTGGGTGGTGCTCACTCCCTGGGGATGACTCAAGTTGACCATCCAAACTGTTGATCAGGAGACTCAGACTACCCATCAAACCTCCTTTCCCTCTCTCCCCCCTCCCCCCTCCCCCCCATCATACTAACTATCCAGCAACTGTCCTACCAGAAATGTGAGAAGTCCGGAAGGTTCACCTGTTATGGGCCAGAACTCAGAACTTGAAACAAAGGATTCTTACAAGGTACTAAGTCAGTGGAAGACAATAGTCATCTAATTTATCATGGTTAAGTATGAGTAATTTAATCGTAGAAGGAGATGTAATGGGCCAGGACTTGAAATAAGGTACTAAGTGGAAGTGAGGAGACAATGGTTAAATCTAGTTTAGCATTGATTTAATCCTACAACAAAAAATGTTGTCCATGTAGGTCCTTTTCCCTCCTTTATGATTTCTTTGAGATACAGACCTAGTTATGGCACTGCTGGGTCAAAGGATATACATAGTTTGAAAGCCCTTTGGACATAGTTCCAGATTGCTCTCCAGAAGGGTTGGGTCATTTCACAACTCCACCAACAATGTGTTAATGACCTAGTTTTCCCACATCCCCTTCATCATTTATCATTATGTTTTCCTGTCATCTTAACCAATCTGAGAGATGTGAAGTGGTACTTCAGAGTTATTTTAATTTTTGTTTCTAATTTCTAATAGTGAATTATCATTTTTTCATATGAAGATGGATGACTTTAATTTTGTCATCTGAAAATTGGTCATATCCTTTGACCTATGAGGAATGATTTGTATTCTTATAAATTTGACCAGAGTAGGGCTATAGAACCAGTAAACCTTCTCCCCTATCTAATTCCTCTGTTTTAGTAATTCCTTGCATTTCTCATGTGTATAAGATAATTACTCTCTACCTTTTCATATAAGGTTTTCCTTTATAGAATTACATGAGCACAGGTGGGCTTGGTGTTCCTTATCAGCAAAGGTTTCCTAAATCTTCCCAAAATCAGATGCCTGACTCCTCATTCTGGGGTGTCCTCACTCTAAGGATAATATTGAATGGAAGTCCTCATGAAAAATTCATTGGGTATCAACTATCCACACTCATTCTATCCTCACTTCAATATCTAAACAATCCTTACCCCAAGTATCTCTTTTTCCTTTTCAAAGGCAGGTATGACTCATCCTAGGTTACCATAGCAGCATTTGGATTTCTCTTTTCCTGTGGATTTCATTGTCACCTGGATACTGAGCTAGATATGTCATGAGGAATTTGGTGGTGGAGAGAGGGGAGGGTTCCTAAGGATGGAACAGTTTGTGTATAATTTGGTGTATCAGTTAATCCAGGGGTGATACAGAAAGACAACTGTAAGCTGTGACTGGAGGTAGAAGAACAGACATGTGGTTCCAGAAATCCTATAGAAGGGAAGGGAAACTAGAAAAGGAAATTAAATAGTTTATGTTGGAGCACTCTCTGAGAGGTAATAAGACTTGGTCAACTCTGCAGGGATTATTCTCAAGGATTGGATTGACTGACTTGCTTGCAGCCTCATGGTGATCTTTATCACCCTTTTAAGAATAATAATTTGAGAAACTCTTCCTAGATATTTTCCTTCTTTCTTATGATACTGATGTTTTCCACAAGTTTCACCAATATTGAGAGCAGAATCCTTGTGCTGCCTGAACTAAAGATAATTTTAATCCATAGTCAGTTTATCTCCACAAGAGAGGAATTTAGGTAACTGGGGCTTATCCCCTTGAATGGCTTGATTGGCTAAAATAGCCAGACTGCCCTGGAGAAAAAGTTTAGGGTCATTAAGAGCTTCACCTTCAGAGTCACTGATGCTCCACTTGGGAGGGAATGGGTGAATGGTCGGAAGGGGGAGGCAACCAAAAATGAAATAAGGGAAAAAAGGATGACAAGGAAGAAAGTAATTGAGGAGTCTCAGCACATGACCTGAAATCATCTAAGGAAGACAGTGTGGACTATGATAAAAAATAATATCACAATCTTTTTTTGTTTCCTATCGCTACTCTTTGCCTCCTTTTTTAAAGCTTTCTGTCATTCTACCAATTTTCTTCTCTCCTTCTTGCTCACTCTTTCTTTCCTTCTTTTTGCCTAAAGCTAGAACTAGCACCTAACAATCAGGACAAGGTCCCTCATTCCCACATCCTTCCCTGGGATGGAAGGGGTGTTGCTTCCCCTTTCTGTCATATCTTCTTCTAGTACCACCTAGTCCACAATCTCACCATGCTTCCAACCCCCAGTGCTTCATGGTAGACAAGCTCCTTCCCTAGGGAAGTTTCCCAAAGGGGAAAAGAAGACTGCACTTCTCTTCTCCTATCTCAAGGAAACGGTTGATATCAGTTAGTATCAGAAAATAATATTTCCATTTTGTATCAACAATGCATAGGAGTAGTTATTATATCCTAGACGCTACTTCTAAGTAACACATACATCATATCCCTACCCTTTCCACCCCCAGGGAATTTGCCTCAGTACCTATAACTCCACGTTAAATCTCTGTTTCTTTTGATCACTCTCTTGTTCACCCTTCATTCTTCTCAGCAAAAAGTTCCAGGACTCTGAACAGGTCTTGGGATATATCCTGAGGAATTGCAGGTCTCATGTTTTCCTCAGGGACATAGTACTCTGAGATGATTGTTGACATTGGTCACCAAATGCACTCTGAAACCTGACCTGATTTATCCCTGCAGTCTGGTGGTCTTTGAAGATCTTCTGAATTACCTACTTGATTCTTCATCACCTTTACTCAGTACTTGCAGTCAGGTCTCTCATCTAGCACTCTAGGCTAAGGGCAAATCAAATTTCTTTCAGTTATTACACAGATGATTAATATGACTGATCTTTGCAGTGTAATAGAAGCATTGGCATGTAAGCTGTATTTTTGGTAGGCTCATTGAAGGTACCTTCAGGACACCTCTGATAACAGAGAGGATAATGGGAGTTATATATACTTTATCTTATTCCCACATGGTTCTGATGTCTTCCGCTAGATTCTTAAGTTTTGAAAACATTCATTCTGTGTAGTTAGAATATTATGAGTATTCAAACAAGTAGCAATAAAATTTTAGTGCATTATTTTTTCAAAAATTAAATAATTGGCCCTAATCAGTTAGTATTGTTGTTCTTGAATAACAGAATGCCAGATTTAGAAGAGACCTCAATGAGATTAGGCTTATTCTATCTGACCACATGGTGTGGTGGTAGGGAAAAGGGAGTGAATGCTACAAAGAGGCAAATTTCAGCTTGATGCTAGAGAAAACCTCTCAAAAGTTCAAACTGTCCATCAGTGGAATGAGCTGCCTTATAGAACCAATGCAAAAGATCATTAAACAAAAGCCTATTGGGTATTCGGTAGTAAGAATGGTTTTCTATGCATAGATCCACTAGGTGGTCTCTTAAAGCCTTGCTCACTCTAATTAATTATGTAATTCTGTGATAAGAGACAATCTGTCTTGGAAAAAGAAATACAAATTCCAGTGTGCCTGACAAACAGCCATCCAGCCTCTGCTTGATGGCTTCAATTGCTTCAATTATTCCTTGAGTCTCCCCATCCCAATTCTGGGACAGCTCTAATTGAAAGGGAGCTTGTCTTCACATCAGCCCTAAATATGATTCTAAATAATGTCTATCTACTGAACCCAGGTAGTGAAGAAATTAATTCATTTTTAACATGGGCAGACTTTTAAGTACTTAATTGAACAGTGCTATCATATATGCTAGAATCCATCTCTACAACTTTATTAACTATAGTGTAACCTAGTGGACCTGATGTGCAAAAACAAATTAAGAATCATAGCCTTCCCCAAGAGATGTAAAACAAATGAAAACTTGAATCCCACAAAACAGAAAATAATGTGGCCTAGAATTTTTCAATAAATACTGCAAAATAAGAGGCTCTATGAACCACTTGAAGAAAGAGAAAATATATTTTATTGTCGAAGGCATATAATAATCAATTTGGACCATTAATTTTTTAAAATTGCTATCTTTTGATTTTATATCACTTTATTTTCCCATTTCATCTCTTTCGTCTGCCTAACAAGTATTCTCTATAACAAATAATAAGAGAAAGAAAAACAGCACAGGAAAACTAACCAGCAAATTAACCAAATTTCCCAACAGATGAAATGCCCCTCACTTTTAGAAATACACTATCTCTTCTTTTAGACCAATTTACATTAAAAAATTAAACAAGGATTATTTATGGTTATTTTCCTTTTATTTTACTGTATTCATTGTATATACAGTTTTCTTTCAGTTCACCTTAATTCCCTTTGCATCAATCTCTATTTCTTCTGATGTTTCTTGATATTCTTCCTATTTACTCTTTTTTTTTTCTTTTTTTAATATTTTATTTTATTTTATAATAACTTTATATTGACAGAATCCATGCCAGGGTAATTTTTCCTATTTACTCTTAAAACAGAGTAATATTCCAATAAATTCCTGTGTAACAATTTTTTAGCCAATCCACAATCAGTTGGCATCTCCTTTATTTCCCATTCTTTTCTCCTACAAAACACTGCCATAAATATCTTGGTAAATATAAATATACTTATATTTCTGTCTTTGTTTTCCTTATGGCATTTTCCCTAGTGGAGGAATCTGTATTAAAGGTATAGACATTTTAGTCATTTTCGTAACATTATTTCAAATTGTTTCTCAGAATACTTACACCAAATTGTACACCCTCCAGCAGTGCCTCAGTGTGACTATTTCTTTACGACTGCTGCAATATTGAATTCTCCTAACTTTTGTCATCTTTGCCAATTTACTAGGGGAAATTTGATCTGGTACAAATTTTTACAGTATTTGATCATTTACTATCCTTTTGCTCATATTTGTTGACCAATTATCTGTTAGGAAATGGCTTTTAGCCTCTTATATTTCTATTGGTTCCCTATACATATTGGCTATCATAATCTTAGAAAAGAAATAACATGATGCATATTCTTCCCTTTTTTTAAATCCTTGTGATGGTCATTTTATTTACATAACACAATGTCAATTACATGTAACAAAGATTATTTATGTTTTCTTTGGTGATCAGTGTAGTCCTCTCTGACTGACTATTGTTCTATATCCCTCCCTCTTCTTTGCATTCTCTCTCTCTCTCTCTCTCTCTCTCCTTTCCTTTCTCCCTTCCTCTCTTTCTCTCCCTCTCTTTCTCTCTCTTTCCCTCTCTCTCTCCCTCTCTCTTTCCATCTCCCACCTATAACTGTGAAACATATAAGCATTTTAATGACATGCTCTTTAATATTTAAATCACATATCTGTGTCCAACTTATTAGGGTATATGATGTGATTTTGCCAAGGCAAATTTGTGTTCCCAAATTGCTTTCCAGGTCTTCCTGACTCCAGGTCCAACATTATATCTATTCACTTCTTGCCCCTTCTAATAACTAGCGTTTAAATAGCACTTTAAGGTTTGTAAAGTCCTTGATTCCTGCATCATTTAGTGAGACTGAGTAAAGGTACAGTTTGCATTATTGTAGTCTGAGAACCATCTTTGTCATTGCTTATCTTCCTAATACCCAGCTCAGTCATTTCTGCTTCCAAGAAGCCTTTCCTGATTCCACAGATTAGAAGAGATTCCTCTCTCCATAGTCTCTCATTTCATTGCTTGACCTCCCCTATCCATTTAACATATTGTAACATAATTCTCTATCTCTGTCTTTATTTCTCTTTGACTCTGTCTGTCTGTCTGGGTCTCTGAATCTACCTGTCAGTGTTTCTCTCTGTGTCTCTTCCTCTTACTAGGTCTCTGTCTCTGTCTGTCTGTCTGTCTGTCTCCCCTTCCCTGCGTGTCTCTTTGTCTCTCCCCCTCTATTATGTCTCCCATCGGTGAAAAACAAGCCCTTCCTATAGAAAGCACCTAATACATGTTTGTTTTCTTGAAACTGAATGCTTTGGATGAGCAGCTCACCTTTTCAATAAGTGAGTATCTTCCCTTTCTACCCCCCCCCCCCGTTTCTATGCTATTTATTCCTTCAGCTCCAGTCAATTACAGCCTGTCACAAACCAGAGGCCATTTTATCATTGAGCACAAATAGGATGGAGAGATCACAATGAATAGACTGAAGAATAACCCATGGCACCAGACACCACCAATTTAAGGTTTCTTCAGAGACTGTCCCTAATACTGCCTTGTACAACCACTGTACGTTATCTTGAGCCTCACTTTTCCCTTCACAATAGCTTTTTACTCCTGCACATCACCTTTTTCACAAGACTGCTTCCAGCCCAGAGTCCATCTGCAGAGATCTTTCACATTTTCTACTTCCAGAAATTGTTCTAGAGCTCCACCTACCTGATGACAGTAACCAAGGCTTGTCATCTGACCCACCCCTATCCAATGGGCTTCTGCTATTTCACAATATTGAGTTGAATTAGTATATTTTTTGAACTTTCACTTTTAGATAGAACACTGAGGATAGCCATGCTGTAGGAGATCTCCTCTGGATGCCAAGGTAGGGAATGTAACAAATATCATGTGTGACCTTCTGTAAGCCTCCTCTGTCTTTTGAGTGTTTTTTTTTTCTATGATAAAATGATGTGGACTCGGTGAATGTGGAGTGAGATGGCATTCCAGGTGTGAGTGTTTAGGGAGGAGAGGAGGATGTTGGATTTGATAATCTCCAAATTCCCATTCATCTTTGTGACTCTCAATGGTATGGTTTCCCACTCCCTCATTTAACCTTTTCCCAATACTTTATTGAAGGAAATGGACCAGGAAGCCTGATGATTTGAGAGAGGACTTCCTGGGAGGTCCATGGTGTCTGCTAGGGGAGGAGAGTGTGTGTATGTGAATGTGTGTGAGTGTGTGTGTGTGTGTGTGTGTGTTTGAGAGAGAGAGAGAGAGAGAGAGAGAGAGAGGGAGGGAGGGAGAGAGAGAGTGTGTGTGTGTGTGTGAATTTGGGGCAGAGGTGGGAAATATCCATGAGTGGAGAACACATGAGGTGGTGGATAGAAAATTGGAATCCAGAAAACATGGGCTCATATCCTGCTGGTGACTCAGACTCTGTGAGTATGGGGAAAAGACCTTAAAGTCTTTGATGATTATCAAATTCAGTTTTAAAATGGAGATTATAAGAGATCTTCAACCTTCAACTCAGACTGTTTTATTATTTCCTTGAGGGGAACAGAGCCAGGATGGCAGAGAGTACATAGATCTTTGTCTGACCTCTTCCTGCTTTCCCTAAGATCAATACTATATCAAGCCTCTGAACCTGTTTTGGAGTGATGGAACCCACAAATATTTGGAGTGTAACAAATTTGCAACAGAAAATATTTTGGAAAAGCTTCAATCAATGTCTGTTTCAAAAAAGATTCACTTGAAATGAGGTCTGTAAAATGTTTTGCAATTTTCAAATTGTTATACAAACAGTTTATTACTATTACTATTTGAGAAAGAATGATTATTAAGTTCTTCTCTTTGTGAGACCCAAAGCCACACAATATCAGAGACTTCCAAATAGATTCCAAATACGAACTCTGGTCATGTCTCTAATGATCAAAATAAGGCTAAAGAAATTTGCAAGTTGGAGACACTTCAGAAATAAGGCATTAAGGGGACTCAGATGAGGCACTGAATTTTTTTTAATAGTAGCTTCTTATTTTCAAAATACATGTTAAGATTATGATTTCTTAGGATTTCTTTTGTCAATCAATTACATTTGCTTCCCATATTCAAAGGACACTCTGGTCATATAATTATAAAAGACATACAACTATACAAATGAAGAGAAAAAAATAATGTGCTTCTAAAATGGCACCCTTTACCCCCAGCTCCCATCTGATCACATACTTTCAGATTATGAATGAGATTAAAGGCCATTTTATTCAGGATTTTAGGAAATATATGGTAAGCACCATGGGAGAGAGCTACCTTATTTTTCATTTCAGCAACTAATGGGATTTTCAATAGTTGCCAGATCCAACCACTCTAGTTTTGATCTTCATATGCCTCAACTTTCCTATTTTATTTTTTTTTGCTGAGGCAATTGGGGTTAAGCGACTTATCCAGGGTCACACAGCTAGGAAATGTTAAGTGTCTGAGGCCAGATTTGAACTCTGGTCTTCCTGGTGCTCTATCCACTGCGCCACCTTGATGCCCCTTCATATGCCTCAAGTTCAGGGAAACACTGGTCACAGTCCCAGCTCTTCCTTCCCTGGCCCCTAACACCAGAGCAGAGTCTTGACCTAAAGCTCCAGCCCCACAGTTGCAATCATAAAATGTCAATCTAAAGACTGGGGAAGCTTATAATCTTTGCCCCTTGGGGTAGTTTCAAACCAAGTGCACAATAGAGATTGATATTTTTATCTAGAGAAACCAAGTTTAAAAAATTAAATTTAACCATTAGCGAACAGTTAAATGGAACAGCAAACTTTAGATTTAATTTTCTGTCCAAAAGGACAAAACAGAAGAAGAGAATAGACAGTGGGAAGAGAAAAAAGGCATTTCTTCAGCCACCTGGATTCATGGCTGGGGATGAGGAGGACATCCGTGAATGATAAGAGTTATCTTCTATTTTTGGTGCTGCCATACTATCTACCCAGGGTTGATGCTACCCAGCCAGAATGAGCATCTTTTTCCAGGGAAGAAGATGGACATTCAACCAAGTAAGCGAATTTCACCTATATTTGATGAAAAAGCCAGAACTTAACAAAAAATTTATCTACAAATATAGAACTCAAGAGAAATCTAAAAAGGTAAAGATTAATCTTGGGAACTATATTTCAGCTATAAAGATGTATAAAGAATATATGTATACCTTGTTCTAGAAACTGATGTGGAAAGGACATTGTACCAGAAAAAGGGTAAAGTGGGGATAGTACATCTCATGAAGAGGCATAGGAAACCTATTATATCTGAGAGAAAGAATGGAGGAGGATGAATATAGTGGGTATTTTACTGCCTTCAGAATTGTCTTTAAGAGAAAAATTTTAGACATATTCAATCTATGGTGAAACTTCTCCCACCTCATTGAAAAGTGAGAAGGGAAAAGTGAAAAGGGAAGGAATAAGCTAAGTGGAAGGGAATACGGAAACTGTGAGGGAAAGGGGGTAAGATAGGGGGAGGAACTCTAAGGGGGGAGGGATACTAAAAAGGGAGGGGTGTGAGAAGCAAGTGGTGCTCACAAGCTTAATACTGGGA